>NC_056741.1:476860921-476988421 GCF_019279795.1 Protopterus annectens | reverse complement strand
GCATCAGGCCACATGACAATGGTATGCAGTGTGGCTCAGGGGTGTAGTGTCTGGATTGGCCCACACAGGTGAGTATTGTATTCACCATCCAGTCACCTGGGTTACTATTGTGTGTGGCCAGTGCTGTGCAATGCTTGCCATGTATGTGCTCTATAGTCCATGACATGAATGGTGTCTGGGATGTGCACATGTCCCACATGCATGTTCAATAACATGTGGAACTGTACCTGGGGTGTCTGCCCCATGTTGTGTACACAGATTGTTATCATCAGATGTGCCAGTCCTGGCCTCATGTGGTGGGAACTGATAATGGACACCAGGTTGACCCTGAACCTACAATGATAGCATGATACAAGTATTCCCTGGTGTAAGTGGCATCTGTCCATACAGGTCATGTGTTTAATTCATGGTATGTCCTTTGTGGTCACATTTGGTGGCACCGCAGTTGTTGCAGGAATCCAGTGGGGAACATAATGAATGTGCACTGTTTGCAATTATGTGCCTATTGTAGTGATGGGACAGGGTGCCATTCCCTCTGTAGTCCACTGCAGTCACACCATGGTTACTATCTGTAGGCAATATGCAGGGTACTACCAACAAAGCAGTTGTTGCCTAGGCAAGTGTGTTTGTGTATGAGACATGGGTTGAGAGTGTTCTCTGGGTAATACAAGGGTTGTTTAATTTTTTTACCAGGCCTTAATGTCACATGTATGGGTATGGATTGGCACCTCAGCCTCTCGGCTATTTGACATGTGTTATCCTTGAAAGGTGGACATTGTGACATATAATAGGCCCACCATATAAGAAATTTGCAAAACCCACTTCACAATGAGTCCAGTTGTTACACACTCACAGCCACCTCCACACAGGATACAAATGACAAACACACACACACACACACACACACACACACACATACACACACACACACACACACTTGCCATGTCTGGGATTAGAACTCCTACCTAACTAGTTTATCACACTAGGGCATTATGCAGTTATAGGATGTGCCACATAGATTACTGGGCTACTCCTTCCCCAAAGGTGTATTTCAAAGTGAATGACATCAGCTGGATTGCTAAAGTAGGGCACTGGAGGCTATAGTGACTGAATGGCCTCAAAAGCTTTGCTCCCTACAAAGATAAACTAACACACACACACACACACACACACACACACACACACACACACACACACACACACACACACACACACACACACACACACACACACACACACACACACACACACACACACACACACACAAACATCCACACTTGCCATGACTTGGAATAGAACTCCTACCTAACTAGTTTATCACACTATAGCATTACACAGTTATAGGACGTGCCATGGAGATTACTGAACTACTCCTTCCCCAAAGGTGTATTTTGGGAATGACATCAGCAGACTTGCCAAAGAAGGCAATGGGGTTGTAGTGACTATGAATGGCCTCAAAAGTGTTGCTCCCTACACAGACAAATACACACACACACAAACACACAAACAGTTATAGGACGTGCCATGGAGATTACTGAACTACTCCTTCCCCAAAGGTGTATTTTGGGAATGACATCAGCAGACTTGCCAAAGAAGGCAATGGGGTTGTAGTGACTATGAATGGCCTCAAAAGTGTTGCTCCCTACACAGACAAATACACACACACACAAACACACAAACATCCACACTTGCCATGTCTGGGAATAGAACTCCTACCAAACTACTATATCACAATACAATATTACGCTGTTCTAGGATGCACCACGGAGATTACTGGACTATTCCTTCCCTAAATGCGTATTTCAAGGTGAATCACATCAGCAGGCTTGCCAAAGTAAGGCATTTGAATTGTAGTGAGTGTGACTCGCCTAAAAAGGCATTGCTCCCTACACAGACAAACACACACACACACACACACACACACACACACACACATTTGCCATTTCTGGGATTAGAACTCCTACATAACTAGTTTATCACACTACAGCATTACACAGTTGTAGGACACACCACAGAGATTACAGTGAATGACATCAGCAGGCTTGCCAAAGTAGGGCATTTGAATTGTAGTGAGTGTGACTAGCCTAAAAAGCATTGCTCCCTTCACAAACACACTCACAGTTGCCATGTCTAAGATTAGAGCTCCTACCTAACTAGTTTATCACACTGCAGCGTTATGCAGTTATAGGACATACCACAGAGATTACTGGGCTACTCCTTCCCCAGAGGTATATTTCAAAGTGAATGAGATCAGCAGGCTTGCCAAAGTAGGGCATTTGAATTGTAGTGAGTGTGACTAGCCTAAAAAGCATTGATCCCTACACAGACACACACACACATCTGGATTAGAACTCCTACCAAACTAGTTTATCACACTACAGCATTACGCAGTTATAGGATGTGCCACAGAGATTACTAGGCTATCCCTTCCCCAGAGGTGTATTTCAAAGTGACTGACATCAGCAGGCTTGCCATAGTAGGGCAATGGGGAGGCCAGTGTGTGTGCATGGGCCATAATCCATTCATCAAGAGGTAGACACACCACACTCAGGCACACACATGTTTATATTCCACAGGTACGTGTATACAACTGATAGATAACTACTGCCTTGTACAGTCATGTTGCACAGTTAGCACTAGCACCACAGAGTCTATAATGCTGAGGGATTCCAGAGGCAAATGTCTACAGTGAGTGACATTTACACATCATGTGGTTGTAGCCATTTGGTTGTGTGCTGGGTGGGACAGGCCTCATGATGGAAGGCTCTTTGTCACTGTCACTCTCTTCCACAAATCTATGTATGTGGACTTTTGGCATATTATAGTGTGTTGTCCTTGGATATATGTGTGTATTCCTATCCAATGTGTGTGCAAAGCATGACTGGTGCATACTGAGGAGTGTATGCACTAACATCTGCAACTGTCAGATATGTATGGTCCACTGTTGTTGGCAGACATGGGCTTCATTTCTTTAAGTGTGGGAGCATACCCAGTATGCCCTTCTGTTTAGAATGTGTGGATCCATTCTAGGTAAATTGTACTCCAGTGCAGACATTTGTGTTCTACACCTACAGCTAGCAAACTGTTTCTGCAGGATATCTGTAGATTAGTTGAGGTCAAACTGGGCAAGGGATAGTGGGTACTGTAGGTACTTAATCTGTGCTGCTTCTGATACATGGTCCTGGTGTTCGCAGAGATATTCAGACATGTGTACTGTTATACACTGTGATGTTTTATGTCATCAAGTACTGTCAGGTAGACATTTTTGCTTGCAGTGATGTCCTGGGGAACACAGGGTGAATGCAGTTGTGTCCAGTATTGTGGTCAGATGCCTACATAGTCCTGAAAGCTAATGTCATTCTGGAGGGGGAGCTGCAGATACTTGCTGCTGGGTCTGTGTAACTGGTTCAGCACCTTGGTATAGTGGTGGCAGAGGATCCCATGCTGGTACATCCATCAACGTGACAGTATGGCCTTATCTTGCTGTGGCAATACCACACAGCTGTACAGATTCACACAGGTTACCCAGAGGCATGGGCCATAAGTCAGAACATTACCCCTATTGTGGTTTGCAAGCAGGTTTGTTGCCACCCATTCTTCTGTTTGCAGCCAGGGATAGTATGTGCACATGGCTGTGTTTCAGACTTTGCACATTCCATGCTGCCCATACTCCCACCCCCTCTATTATTCTATCCTCTTCTATACATTATGCAAACATTCTCTGATATTTTCCCTATAGTTATCACCTCATCACAGCAGTGTATTGCTGTTGGTCCACAGTTTATGCAGTGGGACATGGTGGACATGTTACTGTGGCTTGTCCACATGGCCTTGCTTATGGGTTCTGTGGATTGTGTTATGTTGTTATTTGGGAGTCCATGACATAACTTACATTGGCAGTACGGGTGAGACACTGGCCTTTGGCAGAGGACTGTAGGCTATTTGGTAGTGATGCAGGCCAACTGTAGCAGGTCATTGCAGTCTGTCAGTCCTACAGTCCCAGACTGCAATACAGTATATTCCCCTGGTGTGACAGGGTAGGTGTGCTAGGTGTTCATGCCAATACTTTCTGTCAGTATTGATGAAGTGGTGTGGATGCTGGCAGGGTGCTGCTTACAGCTAGGAACACACCTGCATGGGACACCTGCACTGCATGCTGCATTCTTTCACTATTGCCATACACAGGTGCGGGTCATATTGTACCCATTACCAACAGCAGGGATAAGACCGGAGAGGTACTTGTGGGTGGTGGTTGGGTGAGCTTGGTGCATCTGTGCTATAGACACTACTTGCATCTGTCTCACATATATGCATGGGGCATTCCACTTATGCTGGCTTGTGCAGGGACATCATCTGTTTCTCAATACATCATTCCCATGACTTTTGTGGTCTGCAAGTGTTTGGCCAGACAACATCGATATTCCCTACTACAAGCCCAGATAATGTGCTGGAAACCTGTATGTACAATTCCAAGGGTGTGTCCATTTAATGGTTACACATGATAGACTGTCTGTCTGGGATACTTTCCCCTGTGTGCTGCTTGTATATCTGGCCCAACAATCACACCATGTCCATCTTTCAGATGGTGACACATATTATCTCCATACATTTACAATGGCTTACTGCTACAATGTGTTATAATTGGGAGCATTGTGTTTTGCACTACAGTTGTGAGGACTTGGCCCTGTCATCGGCAGTACTGGGCAATGGCCACCAGGTCAAACCTCACCATGCATGCATACTGACCACTCTCACACAATATGAAACACACATCAACCTAACACAAGCATACCTGCATATTGTACAAATGCTACAATCTATCCTGCTACCTTGGCCACCTCAGGTTATCTGCACTCCACTGGTACTATACCTATGCATACATGTTACAAAATTTCTACATAGGATTGGGGGGCACACCTGACTGTTATTACGTGTCAACATCGTATTGGGGGGCACACCAGACTGTTACTACTTGTCTACATTGGATTGGGGGGCACACCAGACTGTTACTACTTGTCTACATTGGATTGGGGGGCACACCAGACTGTTACTACATTTCTACATAGGATTGGGGGGGTGCACACCTGACTGTTACTACGTGTCTACATAGGCATGGAGGGGCACACCTGATTGTTACTACATTTCTACATAGGATTGGGGGGCACACCTGACTGTTACACGTGTCTACATCGGATTGGGGCAGCATACCAGACTGTTACTACATTTCTACATAGGATCGGGGGGCACACCTGACTGTTACTACGTGTCTACATAGGCATGTAGGAGGCACACCTGATTGTTACTACATTTCTACATAGGATTGGGGGAGGGCACACCTGACTGTTACAACGTGTCTACATTGGACTGGGGGGGCATACCAGACTGTTACTACATTTCTATATAGGATGGGGGGGGGGCACACCTGACTGTTACTACATGTCTACATCAGATTGGGGGGCACACCTGACTGTTACTACATTTCTACATAGGCTGGGGGGGCACACCTGACTGTTACTATGTGTCTACATAGGCATGTGGGGGGGCACACCTGACTGTTACTACATTTCTACATAGGATTGGGGGGCACACCTGACTGTTACTAAGTGTCTTCATCAGATTGGGGGGTACACCAGACTGTTACTATATTTCTACATAGGATGGGGGGCACACCTGACTGTTACTACATTTCTACATAGGATTGGGGGGCACACTTGACGCTTGTACACATTTGCTATGACTGTACTGGTCTTACAGGTACTCCATTTTATTCTGTATTCTAACCTATCATGCTGACTAGAGGCATATCAGTGTACTACAGGTCTTAGGTTTGATTGACCTACATATCAGTTTCTGACTTTTTACCCTTCAGAACTAACATCCCACTGCCTGACCTGATGTAGTCTGTCTGTGTAGGCCAGGTGAGGAGGTTACCCATAGCAGTCATTCAGAGGCCTTAGCATAGCCTTTGTTTGTGTTTGTTTACACCTGACCTGCTGGCTGTGACTGTTGTTGGGTATGTGAGCCTCCCTGACTGGCATGTATGTGTCATATGGACACACATGTGGCCCAGCACATTTCCTGTAGTGGGTTTTGTCGCCATATGTAATACTGGCTACTATGGTGACACCAGTATTTGTTACAGATCTCATGCTGCCACTATAGGTGTCTACTATCTGCTGGCATCCCATTCAGCCACCCAATTCCCTTGCGTGCTCACATCCATACCATAGATACAACTAACAACACATACTACTCCATTCTGCTATTCGTAAGAAGAGTGACTTACCTTGTGGCTATGTCAGTGTTGAGGATGGTGCTGGAGGGCTGCCTATGTCAGATGCACATAGTACACTCCCTATGCATGGTTGAGCACAGGTAGTGTCATGTTTTGCATCCCTTTTACTGTATGTGCGAGTCAGAGAGAGGTGTCATTCCCTGGGTCCCTACTGTGTCAGTGTATGTGCTATGCATTGCCTCTTTGCCAAGGCCAGGGCATACTGGGCATGCCTCCTTCAGCCTACTGGGTCCTCCTCCGAGTCACTCTGTGTCCATGCAGGCCTTGGCAATGGTGGGGGGCTGTGTGGCCCTGCCCCATGCTTTTCCTGCTGCAGCTGTTTCTGCAGGATCATATTGTGTAGCATGGCACATACGATGACAATTTGAGTACATGTAGCTGGTGAGAACTGCAAGGCTCCACAGGAGGACTGTGGCTAACCAAGTTTGCCAATGACTGCAAACTGGGAGCCATAATTGACTCACCGGCTGACATGAACATCCTTCAAAAAGGCCTTACTGAGACAGACACCTGGTGTCAAAGTCATGGCCTCAAGCTAAATGCCAAAAAATGCATAGTCATCTCGTTTGGGAAAAACAAAACACCCACGAATTACCACATAGACGGCAACCCCCTTAATACAGAAGAGGTAATAAGAGATCTGGGGACCCAGGTAGATAGTAATCTCTCCTTTGACAATCATATTGCCAAAGTAGTTAGGAAATCCTTCTATGTGGCCCATCTAATTACTAAGGGTTTGCATCTAGAAATAAAGGGGTTATAGTGCCCCTCTACTCGTCACTCACCAGACCCATCATAGAGTACAATGCCCCATTTGGGATGCACCTCAGAAGATACTTCCAACAGCTGGAAAGACCCCAAAAGCACCTCACCAAGAGGATCACTGGCCTCAAAAATATGTCCTATGCAGCCCGACTGAAAAAACTCCAGCTGTACTCAGTGGCATATCGCTTACTCAGAGGTGATCTCTGCCTGACTTACAAAGCAAAGTCCAACTTAGAATTCATGGACATGCTCCGCCTAAAGAAATCCAAGTCACTGCGAGTCACGCGATCTAGTGAGCTAAACCTCGCCACAACAAGTCTCCCCATGCTTTGGAACAAAATTTCTAACTACATTAGGCAGAGCCCCTCACTAACACTCTTCAAGAGAAGCCTTGACGAGTGGATGGGTAACAGAAAATACACCCCTGGGATCACTTCATTGGCTCTGCTTGACAGAGGCTCAGTTAATTAATCAATGGGGCAGCGAAAGCCGACACACTCTGTCTAGGCTTATAAATGCCCTCGGGCAGATAGCCTAGTACCTACCTATGAACCTATATGTCCAAGCACCAGAAACGTGACTTGAGCATCCCAAACACATGCTCTATTATAATTCTGGTCTGTGCGTGTGCCTCATTATGGAGTTCTTGTTCGAGTGTGTGTGCATTTCTGATGGGTGTCATCAGCCATGGCTCTAGTGCTTAACCAGCATCTCCCACTAGGTGATCGTAAGGGATGTACCCATTGGCAAATCTCTGGTACAGCTGCATCAGATGCCAGATGTGGGAATCGTGATAGCTTCCACGGCAGCCAGCACACACATTCATTATAATGCCCTGGGCATCACACATGACCTGGCAGCTGATGGAGGAGAAGCCCTTGCGGTTGATGTAGACCCTACCCCACTCACCAGGTGGTGCTTTGATGCATATGTGCGTGCAGTCTATAGCACCCACTACTTTAGAGTATTCTGCTATTTGGTGGAAGAAATGCATATTGCTGGCCAATGCCTCATGGGTGTTGGGGAAATATATGTGCTCACCAGCATGTGGTGACATGGTATCCAGGAACAGGTGGAGTACCCTGGATGCTGATGCCTCTGAGATCCCCATGATATCCCCAGTTGGCCTTTGGAAGGTACCTGTGGCTAGTATTCTTAGGCCTACACATACCTTGGTATCCACTGGGATGGGTTCCCCTCTGTTAGTTCTGTGTGTCAGGCGTGGCCGGCACAGCTCAACAATTTGCTGTAGAATGTCCCTGTCCACCCTATAATGCTCCACTATCTCCAGCTCATGTAGCCCCTGGTGGGTTACCCTGGGTCTGTACACTGTTCTCCGTCTTCTCACTGTGGGTTGGTCAACAGCATTCTCATCCTCACCACCCTCAGCCTCTTCCATATGTTGATGTATGATAGCTGCTGCAGCCCCTATCATTTTGTTGTTTTTGTTTGTTAAAACTTCCCTGCTTGTATACACCGGTGGAGTAGATCATGTGGGAAAAAACAGAGAGAAAGGAGTTTGCATAGTTTATAGTAGTGTGCTGGCCTGGGCTGGGCTGCTGCCTGTGTAATTGGCTGATTCTGATACATTTCACATGCCAGCTATGCTAGTTCTCCTTGATTACCTTCCTACTGCTTTTTTTCCTTCCCATTGCCTTCCTCTTTAAGCCCGGGGGCACGCCGTGTAAACACAGTGCTCAAATGTGCACAGAGCTGCTATTTCCTGGTTTACTTTTTTTCCTTTAAAATCTGGTGCATGGCACACACACCCTCTTAGGCAATGTAAAGAGTGCTAGTCAGCCTCAGACACCCCCCTTGCATAGATCTGCTAAGCTAAGGGCAAACCCAAGCCACAGGGCTCCAATCCACTTACAGTATGCTTGACACACCCCTATGATGTCAGCTAACTCTTAGGCTTGAACCAAACTATTCCTGCTCTTACACTGTTGGGTGCTGACTAGCATTGAGGGGAAATCTGGGATTTAGTATCAGTCCCCTCATTTGAATAGGATTGCTTGCTAATGCATAGTTACAGGTCCCACACTGAGCCTCCCCCATTGGCAACCACTATTCACTGACCATGTTGTCTTTTGCCTGCCATTGAGTATAATGGCAAAATAGTGATTTTGGTTATAATGCTTATTTCAGGTTATTTTTTACATTTTGGCCTGATCCCATGCTTAAACAGCTGAAATCAGCTAAAAAAAAAAAAACTTTTTTTTTTTAAACTGTTTTCCATGTAAATGGCCATATATTTGGCCATTGGCATGCTTTACACGTTATATACACCATTTATTTGAAGCTGTCATGGCTCCATTTGTAGTTTGCAGAAATGTACTCGGTTACTAACCAAGTACATTTCTGCAGATTACACTAGTCCTGCACAGCTGGCTGTCAGCTTCCTGGATCACAAATTCACCTCATTTGCATGGTTTTCACATACAAATAGGGTAATTTGCATACAGGAGCTGCATCCATTTAGGAATAGTGCAGGAGTGCTCGTGCACATCCCTGCAGCTTATTCCTGGATCGCACGGTGGACATATTGCTTCCTGGAGCTCATGCACTGTTCTTGCACACTGTGCAGGGCTTGCTGAATCCAGGGGAATGTATTTTTTTCTGGCTGACAAAATATAATTGTTTTTGAATTTCAAATAGTCTAATGTTTAAATATTTCCAACCATGTATTATAATGTCTTTGATAAATTCACAAACTTTGTTTAATAATAATCTGTTTAAAAAGAAGTACCACATTATTATTAATTTTATTTAAAAAAGCATAAGGTTTAAATTATAAGGACATTATTAAGTAAGGCAGCTTGAATATCACACTGATAAGGATGGGGGAAGGTATTTGAATTTGTTAACATCTATACCATTACACTGTTTTACAACAAAATAAACCACTCCCATACCTGATAACAGGTATATAGTCAGAAAGTTTGGGATGAATCTATTATTCTGTTTGTGAAGACTGGTAGAGAAGGGTGAAGGCTGCCAGCCTAGCCAAATAGAATTTGATACATAATTCTGGCATTTATAAATATAAATGTAAAATACAGGCTTGTGTCTTAAATGTAAAGAAATGCTGTTTCAACAATGTGGCAACATTGCCCTCTGTTGTAAAGAAAGCTTTTCTTGTCTTTCTTTTGAAGTCAAAATTATTTCATGACTGCCTTTGATATTTACAGTTCGACTCTGGTCGGTCTAGTGTGAGGCTTCCTGCCTATTATCTTAACTTAAGAAATAATTACTAGATTTAAACATGCAAATGTAATTTTATTGTTGCAGCTTCCTGACCAGTTGCAAGATAACAATAGAATGTAGTATCTATTAGCCTGGAAACTCCAGGCTAAGTGTCAAAGAAATTATGTAATGGGAACTAAATGAGAATGATGTAATCTGGGTGGGCCCAGCAGAAATGATTGTTAGTGATTTTAAAAATTATTGCTGAGAGAGAGACTGTAAGCATTTTGATCTTGGAAATCTAACTCAGCACTGCCTGTTGTCTTAAGTAAGTTAGCTTAGAAGTGTGTTTTCTTGTAGAAATAGATAGGACTATAAAGATTAGACTAAGTGTTTTTCTGTTATGTCAGAACTGTACTACTGAATTATTTTAAGCTTCTGTGTGATCTCTGAACTCTTGAATAGCACTGTGGTGTAGTAGTATTGTCTTGTGTTTTTAGTATTTATTATTAAATATTTTTAAACCCTTTTCAACTGTGGCTGGTTTATGTAGAGATAAGTTAAGATGTAGAGTACATTGCATATTTAGAGTTTATTGTACAAAGCCACTCTAATAAGCCTTAAGACTGTTTAGTCACCCTTAACAATTGAATAATAATATTGCACAGTAATAATTGGACACCCTTTTAAAGGCCTTTGGGTAGCTGATAATTACTATCTGGTGGTGGCAGGAATTACTACCATATAGTCTGGGTATAAGGGCACAGCTGGAGAATCTGTGTCAGCCTTTCCCAGGAGTGTCTGTGAAGTTGTATAAATACTTATCTCAAAGTGTGTGTGTCAGCTACTTGGGCAGGGACACGAAGCACTGGTTGAACAGAGAGGGTACTGGAGGTTAGCTTGCCAGATAGGCTGAGATCTAGACCTTATAGCTGTGCCAGTGGGGAGTCTTATTGGGAGCCTGGGGAGCAAGGGAGCAACCAGCCCCAGACTGACTGTGATCTCTGTGTGCTCTTAAGGGAAAATGCACTTTACTGTGTGTATTTGTTATCCTTTCCTATTATATGAGATGCCCTCTCTGGTGTTAGTGGTGAGGATTGAGGCTCCTTGATTGCTGGGCCAGGGCACAGGTGTCACATATGTTTGGCAGTGGTGGGATATCCACATCACATATTAATTAGTTGGCAAATACTAATTGGCTTGTAGTGGTGTGGGTAGAGTGAATCCTATAGCTTATGTACAGTGATCTCCGAAGGTGTTTTGTACTCTAAATCAGCCATGCAGTGGGTGAGCAGGCAGCATATCAGCAGAGCAGTATGGAAAGCTGACAAAGAGCCAGCTGGTAGAAATTTGCCAGACTAGGGGACTGGTGTATGGAAACCTGACTAAGGCAGACCTGATTGCAGCCTTGGTTACAGCTGCATCAGAAAACAGCATCCAGGAGGACAATCAGACTGGCAGTGGAGATACAATATCCTCGAAGAATGGACAACTCAACCTTTCTGCAAAGGACAATCAGACTGGCAGTGGCGATACAATATCCTCAGAGAATAGACAGCTCAACCTTTCTGCATTGGACTTAAAAATCCAGCTGGAGCTAAGGAAACTTGAGTTGGAGGCCAGGCATTTGAAGATAAAAACCGAAGAAAAGGAGTGTCAGAGGAGGCATGAGAGGGAAATGCTGACTCTTCACCGGAGTCATGGAGATAATGGGGAAGGGAGTAACTGGATCCCAGAAGCACAGCAGGTCAGTAAATTTCTTCCGCAATTTAAAGAGGGGGATAATTTTGATAGTTTCATTCATACGTTTGAGAGGGTATGCAAACAGTATAGTGTTGACCAAAGGCTCTGGGTACAGTTCCTGACCCCCTTACTCCATGATAAAGCTGTAAATGCATTTGCTAAAATGTCTGACATGGCATGTTGTGATTATACTGTTGTGAAAAGTCACTTGTTAAAATGATTTAAGCTAACACCTGAAATGTATAGGAAAAAGTTTTGTGAGCATAGACGCAAGGCAGAGGAAAGTGTATGTGAATATGTTGCTGAACTGAGCACTTATTTTCATAGTTGGGTGGGTGGATGTCAGGTCACTACTTTTGAAGGGCTGGCAGACCTTTTGGTGAGGGAGCAAGCCCTTAGCACTTTGCCTGTGGACATGAGGACCTGGTTAGCTGATAGACAATGTACTACTTCAGATGAGTTGGGGAAGAAGGGAGACCTATACCTGGCCAGCAGGGCAGCCCTGCACAGGAAGGGGACCCCCAGTACTGCTCATGGGTCTGAAGGAACTCATGGTGGGCAGCACAGACTGCCCCAACAGAATCTGCAAGTAGCAGGGGAAGCCATAAGTCCAGGTACATGTCCAGGAGCTAGGGTTAAATGTTTTGAATGCAACCAGTGGGGCCATGTGGCATACAGATGTCCATGGAGGCAAGGTGAAGAACCAAAGTTGAGGGAGCCAATAAGTGGGAAAGACAAAATGTCAATAGTAGGCTGTCTTGAGACAACAGGGGTACTAAACTACCATCCTGCAGATGTCCTGAGAGGGAAGTATTTGGATAAGGCAAATACCATGGGCTTATGCATTTACACACGGTCAGGCTAGGAGACAAGCATGTGGGTCTGGTAGCCTGGGGAGACCCAGACAGACTGCATTCTTGCAGCCAGGACTGGTGAGGTGGTTACTTCAGGGAGGGAGCTACGCTGTAGCAGTGTGACTGAAGGTGAACCACAGCTGCTTGTGGGTACTGATGTTCCCTTGGACAGAGTGACTGCAAAGGTAGATGTGAGTAGTAGTACCCAGGCTGACAGTGAGGAATCACTGTCAGAGGATGCCAGACTTCCTGTGGAAGGGGAGCTGGGAAGGGTTACAAGGAGAGAGTTGAGACAGGCTCAGCTCTCAGACCCTACATTGCAAGGCCTGAGGTAGGTGGCTAGGGAGGCACATGATTCTCAAGGGAAGGGGGGAATCTGTATACTGGGCAAAGGGTTACTATACAGAGAGTGGACCCCTGAGGGAGGGCTAGAAGGTGAGAGAGTACAGCAGTTGGTAGTGCCTAGAGCCTACCATCTGGTGCATCTAGCCATAGCCCATGATATTCTTTTTGCAGGTCATATGGGCATAAAACGTACAAAGGGGCATATTAGGCAGAACTTCTATTGGCCTGGAATTTCCAGAGATGTAACATGGTTCTGCAGGACATGTGAGCAGTGCCAAAAGGTAGGCAAGGCAGGAGACAAGGTGAGAGCTCCTTTGATGCCTTTGCCTGTGATTGATGAGCAATGTCAGAGGGTAGCTATGGATATTCTGGGTCCTCTGAGTACCCCAAGTTCCACAGGGAAAAAGTATATCCTAGTGGTAGTGGATTACACTACACGATACCCTGAGGCAGAGAAGGTGGCAAATGCTTTGTTAGAGATTTTCAGCAGGGTGGGTTTCCCAAAAGAAATACTGTCTGACAGAGGTACCAATTTCATGTCAGACCTGCTGGCTTGTCTGTGGAAGTCATGTGGGGTGAAGCACATGAAGACCACTCCCTACCATCCCCAGACTAATGGTCTTGTTGAGAGGTTAAACTCTGCAATCAAGTCCATGCTACGGGCATTTGCAGATTAGTTTAAGAGGGAGTGGGATAAATATTTGCACCATTTGTTGTTTGCTTACAGAGAGGTTCCCCAGGAATCCAAAGGTTTTTCACCATTTGAGTTGCTGTATGGGCATAGGGTGAGGGGACCGCTAGATTTAATTTGAGATGATTGGGAAGGTGAGTGTGAGTCACACAAGGAGTCTGTTGTGGCATACGTCCTAAACCTCAGGACAAGGCTCAGGGAACTCATGGGCTTGGCCCAGGAGAACCTGGCAGAAGCCCAACAACAGAAAAAGGAGAGGTATGACAGGAATGCTTGAGTTAGAGAGTATGCTGTGGGGCAGCAGGTAATGGTTCTGGTTGGACTGAGAGGGTACTGGAGGTTAGCTTACCAGTTAGGCTGAGATCTGGACCCTTAGCTGTGCCAGTGGGGAGTCTTATTGGGAGCCTGTGGAGCACGGGAGTGACCAGCCCAGGACTGACTTTGATCTCTGTGTACTCTTAAGGGAAATTGCAATTTACTGTGTTTGTTAGTGGTGAGGATTGAGGCTCCTTGATTGTTGGGCCAGGGCACGGGCATCACACTGTTTATTTTTTTTTTGTTTGGTTCGCGTGTCTGTGTGCTTAATAAAGGATTTTTGACTGGAAACAGACTGTCTACCCTGCTTGGATTACTTCTGAATTCCTACTAGAGTTAATAATTCTATATAATATTAATAATATTTCAAAATAAGTTTTTATTTTTTGATTTAGGACGTGTGTGTGTGTGTGTGTGTGTGTGTGTGTGTGTGTGTGTGTGTGTGTGTGTGTGTGTGTGTGCGCCTATCATTAGTGGATCAGAGTTCTGCTGTGGCCACCCCTAACTGAGAAAAGCCGAAAGACAGTTTATATATAAATATATATATATATATATACACACACACATATATATATATATATATATATATATATATATATATATTTTTTTTTTTTTGTCAAGTGAGTAAATGAAACTCGTCTTTTTTAGACCCTTTCCAGTCATGGGCCACAATAGCAATGACAAATGACATACTTGTATATAATCAGTTTACAGTAATCAGTCAACGAGCATGTTTATATCCAGAGAATACCTAGGAAGACTCGGGGAAAATATACAAACTCTACCAAGGCAGTGATCCATGGTCAGAACTGAACTGCAGATCTTGGAGCTTTAAGGAAGAAACATTTACCCCACTGTTTAATTTCCTGAATACCACATTTTTCTTTTCTGTTGCTACATTTTTGGAAGGCAGCTATTTATTACCCAGAGAGATAGTGGCAGAAAAGTACTGTTTAAACTCTGGGATATTTTTTACAACCACCAGCTTATGCATTTTCATAAAGGTGGTCCACCAGTATTAACCAGCTTAACAGCTTGTGCATAAGTATAGCAATGAATTAGTCTAATAAGTGTGCGGTGTGCGTGTGTAAGAAACAAGGCTAGTAACAAGCTTAACACACTAAGAAAGACATACTTCTGGTTAAATACAGCAACAAATTATTCTAATATGCACTTGTGTGAATGCTCACGTATGTGTCTGTTTGTGGGGGCGGGTATATAATTATATGTATCTGCATGTTTACGTGTGCGTGTGTGTGTATCTGTGCGTGTGTATGTGTGTGCATGTGTGTGTGTGTGTGTGTGTGTGTGTGTGTGTGTGTGTGTGTGTGTAAGAATTAGGGTTAGTAACAAGCTTAACACGTTGTACAAGACATAACTTCTGGTTAAATACAGCAACAAATTATTCTAATACTCGTGTGGGGGGTATATTTTTATATGTATCTGCATGAACATGTGTGTGTGTGTGTGTGTGTGTGTGTGTGTGTGTGTGTGTGTGTGTGTATTATCAGCATAACTAGTCTGCATGGAAGTTTTGTAGGCGGACTTCTGCTGTTATCTGGCATCTAGTTTGCTCCACAGAAATGTTCCTTCTGTGTCACTTTTCTTTAAAATCATCTGCAGTCCTCCTAGCATTCTAGATCTATGTTTTACATTACAGTGGTTGCTGACCACTGAAAAGAAAGCAAAAGTCTTGCTTTTCACAAACCACCAATGCTATCTCACACATATTCCCTTTTATATGCTCTGACTCCCAGAGACTCCAATGCATATTATCTGATTAGGTCTGCTAATGTATTTACTTTGGATTTGTACTTAACCCTGCCCTATTCTGTGACCTCAATGCACACTGATCTCCTTTCTAAGGTCATGTAGTGATGACTTTGCATCTTTTACAAACACAAGCTGAGCCTTGCTCTTATCATACATTTCCAGACCACCTCCCATCAATACTATACATTACTGGTTACAGCAACATACAGCATGAGGTCATGCATCACCATTTACATATTCTCATCTGCTTTAGCAAACTTGCTGTTACTTGTCTGTTCTGACTGCCTTTGACCTCATGTCCCATTTGCTTTTTGACTCCTGTATTCATCATAGGGAATTAACAGTCCTGTAGTATCTATCTGAAGACTGCATAAGAGCCTTTCTGAGCTGTACTTTCCTTAACTTAATGACTTTCCCAGTCATTACATCCTCAGAGTACAACCTACTCTGATTCTGTGTTGCTTCATGGAATGTTTTCCTGTCACACTGATTTTTGCATACAGGCACATTTTTTCTTTTGCATACAGGCACATTTTTGGCTTAACTGGTTACATATCAATACCACCTCCCACCTTTATCTCCTTTCCTTTGTTCTGCAGCTATATTATTTCCTTATTTGCTAACCACATCTCTTTGACCCTTCAGACTAATTGCTACATCCTTTTATAGATACCCCATTAAATTTTCTCTTGCACAGTGCTTAAACCAAGCCATGACCTTACCCCTCTTCATGCACTGTCTGTAAACCTGCAAGCTTTATTTAATCACATATAGCCATATTGTATCAATTGCAATTGTGTTAACTGCCTCATGCTTCTTTATATCATTCCATTGTAGAGATAAGTTTGTTTTTTTGCAATTGATGTGTTCACATTTTACAATAATAGTTGCATTATTGACCACTTGCTCTCTCTCTCTCTCTCTCTCTCTTACAAGTCACTTTTGACTCCTAGAGTGGCCCCCACAAACAGCCAATACTACCTGTGGAGTTTTCAAGACAAGGTGGGGGGGTGTATTTCTTCTTATCACACACACACATCCCCAATCTCACCTACAGGCAATTTAGAGTTCCTGATCCACCTTATGGCATGTCTCTAGAATGTGAGAAGAACTGGTGCATCTGGAGAAAACCCACACCAACACAAGGAGTACATGCAGACTGTGCACAGAAGGCACCCCAGATGAGAACTGAACCAGAGATCTGCTTGCTGTGATGCAGTGACACTACCCACTGTGCCACTGTGCTGCCCTGCTGACCACAGCAGTAATCAAGATGATTATAATTCTTGATGACAGTCACAGAAACAGCAATGTGCACTGATACCTGCACACAAAGGAACATAGATTGGTTTTATATTCTACATTTTCTTGTAATTTAAATGGGTATTTTTATAAGTAGATTATACCTCCTTAGGGAAGAGGCTACCATCTATTTATATGGGTAGTCACCACCAGAACAAAAACCTTATGTTTACTGTGCCTTTGGGAATATAGTTATCAGAAGATAATGAGGTCTGCTGCTTATGTGGTAGGCTTGCAGTCTCTCCCAGTTTATCATGTTAACTGTGTACAGCCAGCTATTTTTGCTTATGATTTACAGTAAAGCGCAACATAATACTTTCACGCATTTACAAATACAGGTGATTTACAAGACTGCTGTCCCAAAAAGAAATGCCATCATATCCTTGTTCTGCCTGCCTCTGGGTTATTCATACACAAAATATAAAGATTAACAACTACCATGGGAATTGAAGACTAGGCTTCTTAAGATCCTCACAGATCAATAGCCTAGTAAGTACCTATGAACCTATAAATAAATAACAACTGTTTACCACATAAAGAACTTTTCATTGTAAGGTTGCAGAAAAAGAGCTGTTTAAGAATCAAAGGATACAACTCTCCTTATTTGCCTTTTTTCACTGAAGCTGATACATTTGATACACAATTACATATCTCTTTCAGTCTAAAGACTGTGTTTGATTATGAGATGCCCATTTTACATTAAATCATATAGGTTCATATGCAGAGATCTTAAATATTATTTAGATATATGCCTATTCCTGCTTAAAAATCAGTATCAATTTTCAAAGTCGTTATAGATTCTACCTTCTAATTAGTCTTTTGTTTCATAAAGACTTTTTCATATATTTTATAATTTGTTAAATGGGTAAGTGAACTGATCCCTTATATAGTTGCAAAATAAATTCCTAGGTGCCTCATAGATGCCCTAAAAAGGTCCCATACAAGTCTGTTTACTAAAGTTACTTATTAAGTTAAATGAAGTCAAAGCAAGTGATGTAGTATTAGTAACTCATAACAAAAAAAAAACACAAAGACGCTGAAACACTGATAGGATGTGATACCTTTTATTGGACCAACACAGATTTTGCAATTACTTGAGCTTTTGAGCTGGCATGAGCTCTTTGTCAGGAGTTATTAAGTGACATATGTTAGCTACAATGCTGAAATATCCCCTTATGCCTAGAAAAAGAAGTATATAATTTATTTTCCAACTGGCTAAAAAAAGACAGTCAAAGAATGCTAGTATGGAAAAAAATGTGTGCAGCTCGGATGTCTAAGATGATTGCACATCACAGACAGACACTGTATCGCCACAACCCCATTACTTTATATTTTTCACTCTAGTGTTTCTTAAACTTGTTTAAAAATCAGCCGTTACAATGTGTCTCATGCTTTTCTAAGGCGCTGCAGTCCCAAAAAAACATTATATAGTAAAATGTGATCTTAGTGCATCAGTAAAATACGTACATCACGATAACACTTGGTGAGCAAACATGATGAAACACAGCAGCAAGCAACCATGATCAAGCAACTGCAGCCAAATAATTAGCATTACACACCCAAAGGGAATCTGGATATTATGAGGATGAGATAGCGTGCTGTTTACCTTTACAGTGAACTGCCTTACCTTGAAGTAATCTAATGCACATAATACATGTTCTTGTATGAAGCTACACCACAGCAAGTACTTGACGTGTTTGACTCACCAGAAACAAAGCTTGTGTAAGTTCTGCAAAGACTACTCCTCTGTCATTTGTGTTTGTTAACACTGCATTCTGAAGAACTAAGGAACGCTAATAGTAATATAATAGGTTTAGACTTCAGCTCTCAGTCAGACAGAGTGACATACTTGTGCATATATTCTTGGATCAGTAAGGCTATTGCCTTCTTATGTACTCTGCTGTGGTTGAGTAAATGGAAAGGCCTTCATATTGAGTGCTTTGCACACAATGTTTGGATCTTCCTGCCAGGCTGCTTACCCCTCTCTCTCTCTCTCTCTCTCTCTCTTTCTCTCTCTCTCCAAAATTCCCCTTAGTTGCCAAACAGTGACACTTTACAATGTTTCAGGTACTGAATTTTTATTGTACTGGATACTTTTTATATACTAACTGTATATCAAGTAATATTAGTCATGGTCTGATTGCTGTGTGGTTCTTCACTACCTCAACCAGACTGCTTTGCAAGCTGCAGAGACCTACTTAAATTTATTGCAAATCCAGAGTGCAGGTTTATGACAGATTGTTTTTTTTTTAAGAGGGTAATTCCTATCTTGTAATGCTAATAGTTGAGGTTAAGGAAGCAGCGGTAATGGTGTATTATTGTCAATTTGTGAGGTGGCACATGCAGTCAGTCCTTAGTAGATTATACTAGAGCTTTGATTCATATTAGCTCATTTCCATTTATTGACCATGATAGTATATATCTGCTAAAAAAATTGTTTTTGGCAAAGAACAGGAGAAAAGCTTCGCATTACTGTACTATACATAATATGTCTACAGAAAAACAAGTTTTGCAAAGATATATAGTTATTTACACATTTAACATGGCAATTAACATGGACAAAATGTACATTTTAATGCAGCATGAACATATACAGCTATTTGCAGGATACAAAATAAAAGTAATAGGAAGATGTAATTCATACATACAAGCTACGAGACAGGATAGCATAAGTTGTACAATATGTAGGCAAGAGGAATGATAGAAAGCGGTGAAGAGAACATTTTCTTGGTGAAAGGCAATGGAAGAAATTTTTTGCTTGGTCATTTTTTTTTTATAAACATCTTTATTAAATGATCACGTATGACATAGGCAATCTTACATTTATATAAATGAAAAACAAACAACATTGACACCACTTTAGTTGCAAACATTATACATCACAGACACCACTGAAACAACTGTAGTTGCAAATATTATACACCACTTATAACCTATCCAGTAATTTTCAGTTAAGCATCATATGGGTCATTCAAATCCTGCCACTTAAACCTCGTTCCTTTTCTGCATATATTGTTTCCACAATTCCCATTTTATTCTATGTAGTTTGCTCCTTCCCTTTTCTAAAGATCATGGTTTCCAGTTGTTTTATCTCTGTTACTATATTCGCTACTTCTAGTAAAGTTGGTCTAAACTTTGATTTCCATTTTCTAGTAATTGCTTTTTTGGCAGTCACCAAAATTAGACTCAGCAAAGCTTTACTATGTCTAGGCAATTCCTATTCTGTATTATAGCTCAAAAAAATAATCTCCCCAGTCAATCCAACCTGCTCACCCAGCAGAGCAGTTCACAGGGAATCCTTAATGTCTGCTAGCTCATTACACTCCCAGAAAATATATTCTCAGCCATCTTTTTCTTGCCCATCACACCGCCAACATTTGATATTCATCTGAGGAAAAATTTTTTGGAGTCTACTCACGGTATAAAAATACCTGTGTAAACACTTCCAGGCAAAGATCCTAAATCTTCTAGACTTTGTTGCATATTTGGGAGATATACATATATCCCCCCATTTTCTCTTTGTGAATTGCTTATCCAGTCTCTCTTCCCAATCCTTTTGAAGCTCCTCTGATTGATTCTTATAATTATCATGCAATATTTTATATGCTCTACTAATTATTCCTTTTTTAATGGCAGCTTCTGTTGTAGATTCTATTAAAAACTCTACCAATGCTGTTTTTTTCATTTAGGACCCCCCCCCCCATTATTTCTTTCTCTTTGCCTATGCCCTGATATCAGTCCTTTATAGGGAAGGCAATTTCTAACCTGTAGTCCAAATAAATTCTAGGCCTCTTCCCATTTTATAACCTTTACCTTTCTTGTTATTTGCTCCCAATACCTTGGACGTTTAACATAGCAGTTCGAAGTGATACTGCAGTACTCAGTAAATATGGAAAAATCAATTTTTGACACATGTCATTTGGTGGGGGCAAGATGATAATGAGCCAATCTACAACACAGCTCTTTTCCAAACCTGGATTATGTTTTTGTCAGCTCTGAGATTAGATGCATGAAGCCACGTACTATTAAAGTTGAGTAATGGAGGAAATTACTGATGTGAAGTTGTTAAATCTCGCCGTTTATTCTCACTGATGGGTTCAAAGCCGATCCTCAGCTCCGACATGGCTGATAGCAAAGCTCAAGGTTTGCTAGTAGCTCGAGACCAAGCCCCTTATCTGACAATGCACTGCTGGAATTACCCCAGATCTAGTTTGCCGCGGCAAGAAAGATATTGGTGATCCAGCTAGCTCGGACCATTTTTGGAAAAAAACAACAGCAAGTCTATATAAAAAGGTTTCCTTTTTGTTTAGAAAATAGTGTGTGTTAGTATTAGGTCTTTTCATAATATAATCTATAGTTTCAATAGTTATAAATAGCTTAAAAGTTAGTGCCTTGTTGGCTTCTTTGTTTGTGTGGGCCTTTTGCCCTATTTACTCTTATTAATCTTTATAATAGTCAGGCTTTTTTTCTGTGGGCCTCTTTAGCCCTATTTTTCTAATCTATAATTACATTGTTATAGATAGTGCCTGGATTGGGCTTAGTTGTTTGTGGATCTTTACAAGTGAGTAAGGACTTTATTACCTTTTGCAGTTTACTGTTTGTCTCATTTAAATATGTCAGATGAAAAGGAGAAATCCCATCCTAAATCGGGATTTAAAAAATGCCCAGATTGTGGGCAGAAAATATCCGTCACTGATGGACACATTCAATGTGTCTACCGTCTGGGAGCTAAACACCTCCAAGACACCTGCAGCATTTGTCACTCCTTTTCTTCAAGAGTCCTCTTGGAGAGAAGGAGGAAACTTATAGACAGGGGATTGCTACAGCAATCTTTTTCTGAGGTGTTGAATAGCCATGAGGGTACTAGTATGTCCTCCAAATCCTCAGAATCCAAATCTTCAGTGACAAAAAAGGCAAAAACTTCAGAAGGAGGGTCATCAGTTCCACAGACATTGGAATGGAGTGTACCTCTGATTCGGAGCCAGCTCTCGGTATTGGAGCCGGTCTCTGAAGTTCCTTCTTCCCCTCTGCTCCAATCAGCACCTTCAATGCATTCAGCTAAGTCCTCAGTCTGCCTTTCAGATTTGGACATGGACCAGCTAGTGCAGAAGCTTTTACAGGCACCAGGACTTGCCAAATTGTTGTTGGCCCTGACCAGCTCATCGGTGCCGAAGACCATGGAGCCGGATTTGTCTGCTCCTCCTCTGAGCCATACTGGACTCTCGGAGCCGAAGGAAACTGAACCCTTGGTTGTCAAACCCTTGGAGCCAATACCCGTACAGGTGTTATCGGCTCCATCTACTCGGATGTCCTCGGCACCGACCGAGGACTCTAGGAGCCGACGCTCTCCCGTCAGGTCCGGGGAGGATAGTTGAAATGATTTGTCGGTGCCGACTCTTCCTTTTGGGGTTTCGGCTCGGATGAGCTCAGCTCCTACCTTGGGCTTGGATCCCAGGGTTTTGGTGCAGGAGGATCGGATGGTACTCTCGGGATTGTCCACTCCTTCTCATCAGAGCCATGGTGCCTTCGATGCTATGAGGAGAGTTTTGTCTCCAAAGACAATGTCAGCATCGGTTCAGCTTTCCCTCTCCCCACAAGCTCCTGTGTTTGCTTCTTCATCTACCGGTCCCTCTAAGCGTAGAGACCCCAAGCCTCAAGTACCCCCACAGGGCGTCCCCTACTCTTCTGAGACCTCCCCAGATCCCCCCACTGAGGAGGTGCCCAGGAAGAGATTGTGCAAGAGGAGGCACTTAGACTCCCCACAGGAGTCCTTGACATCTGACACGGACTTAGATGAGTCAGAAGGGTCCCCTCGATCCCCCTCTGAGGATATCTCCTTTGCAGAGATACTAGAGATCCTTAGTCAGAGGGGCGATTGGCAGTCCAAGACCCCTACTGAGTATGAGTCCATGCTCTTGAAGACTTTTGGATCTCAACCTTCCACTTTTTGGGTGTCTCCGCCTTACGACGAGCTCATAGAACTGATTTCTCGTAAGGAGTGGGAGTCACCAGAGGCCATGGAACCTGTTTCTCATAAACCCAATAAAATTATGTCTGCCCCAGTAGACAAGCCATTTTTGACAAAGGGAGTGCCTGTTGATGCCATGGTGGTAGCTGCAGCCACCAAAAAGGAAGTATCTGAGACATCCACCTCTATCCATCCCCCTAACAGAGATTCTAGGGTCATGGATAGATATAGGAAGCGCATGTTTAGTTCAGCAACTTTTTCTCTGCGATCACTGAACTACTTAACCCATTTTATGAGACTACAGAGAGATCTCCTGAAAGAGCTAGGAGATACTTTCCAGGGTACGGTAGTTGCAGGGGTGGCCGACAAAGTCAACGCCCAACTCGCTACCCTAAACTCAGTGGTAAACTCATCCATGCATCTCATATCCTATGCAGCTGATGGTTCGAGTAGAGACGTTAGTTCGGGCATTGCTCTTCGAAGACAAGCCTGGATGAGTCTCTGTTCCTTTGCAGAAACCTTTAAGTCTTCCTTTATTAATACCCCATTCGATGGCTCATCACTGTTTGGGCCCAAAGTAAAGGAAATTTTAACCAAGTGTGAGCAGGAAGGCAAGACCTTATATGCCGTTGTAGTCCATTTTTCGACCCCTACTCGGCCCTACCTCAAAGGCCCTAGGGGAGGGAAAATGTGGTTCCGAAAAGCACAGGCAGCCTTTCAGGACACACATGGAGAAACCCCCTCTAGAGGCAGAGGAAGGGGTTATAATGGAAGACACCACCCCCATGGCAGAGGGGGTCTGCAGCAACAGGGTGACAGGGGTCAGTTCTCTGGTCAGCCCCACCAGAGCCCCTGAAAGGGGGCCCAACTGTTCGGCTCTGGAGGCAGTCGGGGGTCGCTTGTCTTTGTACCCAGAAGCCTGGCTAAACATAACATCAGATACTTGGGTACAAAGCATCATTTTCAGAGGATATTTCATTCCATTCTCTTCCCCTTCCTTCCTGTAAAGAGAATCCCAGATGTTCCACCCAATCTCAGGGAACAAGCAATCATAGAGGTCCACAGATTGCTAGAAAAAAGAGTCATCCAACCAGTCCCAGCAGACCAAGTTGGATTCGGAACTTACTCAAGATTTTTTTTGGTACCAAAGAAAACAGGGGACTGGAGACCTATCTTTGATCTCAGCAGACTCAACCAGTTCGTAAAGAAAGAGAAGTTCTGAATGGTCATGCTTCAGTCCATTCTTCCCTTCTTAGGGAAAGGCGATTGGATGTGCTCCGTAGATCTTAAGGATGTGTACTATCACATAAAGATGAACAGATGCTCCAGAGATCATCTGCGCTTCCGGCTGGGAGCCAATCATTACCAGTTTTGTGCTCTGCCCTTTGGTCTCACTACAGCCTCCAGAGTGTTCACCAAATACATGGCAGTGGTCACGGCTCACCTGAGATGTCTAGGATTCCAGGTGTTTCCATACCTAGATGATTGGCTCCTAACCGCTGCCACCAGGCATCAGTTGACTCAGGCAACACAATACACTCTGACACTCTGCCATCAATTGGGCATTACAATCAACTTTGAAAAGTCTGCCTTATCGCCATCGCAGCATACCATTTTTATAGGAGCAGAATTAGATACCTCAAATACCAGTCTACGTCTCCCTGTCAAAAGAGTCTCTCTTCTCTGCCAAAATGTCAGCTTACTGGTGTCAAAGAACAGAGCTACAGCAGCAGAGGTATTGAAAGTTCTAGGTTTGATGGCGGCAGCAATCCTGGCTATACCACTCGTAAGGATGCATATGTGAATCCTTCAATGGCTCCGCTTCGCTCAGTGGTCTTATCAAAAACTACCGATGCACCACATGATTCTCATCACAGATTCTTGCAGGACAGACCTTCGGTGGTGGTTGACCTCTCTTTATGTCACAATCGGAAGACCCTTTGTTCTCCCCCCCCCCCGTTGCCACTGTGACCACGGACGCTTCCCTGATAGGGTGGGGGGGGCATTTTCAGGGAAAGACTGCCCAAGGCACATGGACAGATCAAGAATCACATCTGCACATCAATGTTCTAGAGTAGAGAGCAGTACTTCTGGCGTTGCAGTACTTTCAGGACTCTCTTCCTCTAGGAACTATTGCAATTCAGATGGACATGTCAGTAGTCTGGTACTTGAACAAGTAAGGCAGAACCAAGTCTTACCCCCTTTGTCGAGAAGCCCTCAGGGTCTAGCAATGGGCTGTGTTGTCCCAGCATTTTTTGTTAGCAACACACATCCCGGGGAATTCCAACATGATAGAGGACAAGCTAAGCAGGGCGATATTGCTCCCTCACGAGTGGTCTCTCAAACAACAGGTTGCGGAGTTGATTTTTGCCAGCCAAATCAATTCAAAATGCAGAAGCTACTTTGCCCAAATACCACCTCCCGGTCATCCCCCGAGAGATGCACTTCTTCTTGATTGGCCCCCGGGTCTCCTTTATGCATTTCCACCCTTCCCATTAATACCCAGATTTTTACAGAAAGCAAAATCGCTGGGAAGGACTGTTATACTCATAGCCCCCTACTGGCCCCGACAGATTTGGTTTCCGTTTCTCCACCATCATCTGTTGGAGAGTCCATGGATCCTGGACCCAGTTTCGGACCTTCTGACGCACCCGTCAGGGGACCTTCATCCTTCACTGCAGTCCCTGAAACTGACTGCTTGGCTAATCCACTTCCCCTAATTGTCAGGCTTCATTCAATTTCAGAAGATACAAGACAAATTCTTTTGTCTTCTCACAAGCCATCTACCAGGAAATTATATGGCAGTAAATGGAAAAGGTTCTCAATTTGGGCCAACACATAGAACATTGACCCTTTCTGAGCTCCGCTATCTTCTATTTTAGAATTTTTGACAAAAATGTTTAAGGAAGGAGCAGCAGCTGCTACAGTTCGTGTTCAGTTAGCTGCCATCTCAAATTTTCACCTTGGTTTTGGTGGCTCAAATGTTATGGGCCATAAATTATCTAAGACTTTTCTTAAAGACGTTCTTCATATGAGACCTCTGATCAAAATTCCCTATTCTCCCTGGAATTTAAACCTTATGCTGTCTCAAATTATTCTTCCTCCTTTTGAACCAGCATCTTCTTGTGATCTCAAATTTTTATCCTGGAAAACTATATTTCTTGTGGCCATTACTTCTGCCCACAGAGTGTCAGAACTTCAAGCATTATCTATCAGACCACCTTACATGATTTTCCATGCTGATAGAGAATCTCTCAGAACAAACCCCTCATTTTTACGGTTTTACCTAAAGTCTGTTCTGAATTAAATATCAATCAGGTCATTGAGCTGCCAGTCTTTTTTCCCAACCACTCTAACAAATTGGATTACATGCTGCACAAACTTGATGTTCACAGTCAGCTCAGATTTTATCTTGACAGAACTAAGGATATTAGAAAATCAGATCAACTTTTTGTATCCTTCTCGGAAGCAAGAAAAGGCAATCCAGTAGCTAAAACAACTTTATCTAAATGATTATCCGATTGCATATCCTTTGTTTATGAAAATGTGAGCATGCCATTAACACACAAACCTAAGGCTCATTCTACCAGAGCTGTCTCTACATCTTCTGCTAAATTGCCCCTTGACAATATTTGCGCTGCAGCCACTTGGTCTAAGCCTCATACCTTTGTCACACATTACAAAGTGGATAAGGCTTCAAGGGACAGGTCTTCCTTTGGTTCTACGGTACTGAAGAACATACTCCCATAAGCCACCCAGGATTCAGGGTGCTAGGGACGCTACCCATCAGTGAGAATAAACAGCGAGATTTAACAACTTCACATATGGAAGTTATGTACTTACCATAACGTTCCATGTGAGTTGTTTATCTCCCCTTTATTCTCACGTCCCTCCCTCCTTCCCCCTCCTGGCTGACTGTTGACTTAAAGGCTAGTACCATCCTGGTTATTCAATATTTCTTTTTCCCCTTTGGGAAGTGTTCTTGGTAGAAATACATAAAAGGGTATGTATAGGTTTGTATATATATATATATATATATATATATATATATATATATATATATATATATACTCGCAGCAGACAAGATCTGAGGTAATTCCAGCAGTGCATTGTGGGATAAGGAGCTTGGTCTCAAGCTACTGGCAAACCTTGAGCTTTGCTATCGGCCGTGTCAGAGCCGAGGATCGGCTCCGAACCCATCAGTGAGAATAAAGGTGAGATAAACAACTCACACAGAACGTTATGGTAAGTACATAACTTCTATTTTGATTCCAAGTATAGACTGAAGTCTCATTAAAATGGAATTTTTGCATTGTAGGTAATTCAAACGGGACTTGGGTAATGTCATTCACAACTGAATGCGATGTAAGAGGTGGCTGGTAGATAAGCACTACCCTTAGCTTGAGTGAACAAGCTATGTGACATTCACTAACAAGTTAGCTTACCTGTTCAACAAGATCCATTTGAAGAGATTAAGACAAGCATACTGATGGTTTGGGTACTCCATCTCCTATTCTTTTACCTGTCTCTTGGATCAAGTAAAGACTGTATTGTTATTGGACCGATTGCAAATTTACATCTATAGTTCAAAATTATGATTCTATGACCCCAGACAATGCCTGCATCATGACACTGACACCATGATTCAAAGTAATAATAATTATTTTTTATGATATTCAGATCTGCATTTACTGTTTTAATACCCTTCCTGATAATAAAGTTATCAAACTAAATGAATTAAAGTCTCCGGGTGTATAAGTAGCTTACGAGAGTACAATAGATGAGTTCTGGATGCAAAGGGTAAGGCAGACAGTCCTGTACTGAAAAAATATAGTAGGCCTACACCTAAGCATATTAAAGCTACTGTATATAAAGCTGACATGCAGAAAGATAGTGGGAGACAGGGCGTTAGACAGAAAAGACCAGACATGAAAGGACTGTGGGCTGTACCTATAAAGGTACAGCTTTCCTAGGAGTTGTCAGATGAACAGAGCTAGCAGATACCTCCATTTTCTGGCTAACTAGATTTAAGAGCATAGAAAGATAAGTGAGTAGTCCAAGACCAATGATACACCTGCTACACTGCCCACTACATAGACTAATGAGCCATGTCTGCATTACTGAGGCATGCAAACTGTGCAAGTTACCAGCTTCGCTATGCATACCGCTCTAGATTAAATAGCTATAACTGTAGGGCAATGACACATTCAGCATAATGAGTTAAAAATACATTGCAATAAAATCATCAAACATTTTAGTGGCTGTGAGAGAAATTAATGTAGAGCCATCCCTTAAAAATCAGTTCAGTTCCTACTTTACTTGTAATTACTAATGGAATAAAGTACAGTGGTCTTGTGATCCACAGTGAAGGCAAAGCCAGTAGGAAGGAGAGTGAACTACAGAGTCCCATGAGAATGATTAAAAACAATAGTGTCTGTTAAGATGAGAATACTGTAGCTTTCATGCAGTGAGAAGAAACTGTTTACTCTGAACTTTCTTAAGCATTTGCACAGTAGCTCATTAAAATCAACAGTGTCCTTTGAGATGAAAATGTTTCAGTTTTCAAACAGCATGAAAAATCTTCTTTCTGTCCTTCCTTAAACATTAGCAGAATGCCATGTTATTAACAGTTAATAGCAATAGCCAGATGTCACAATAGTAAACGTGAGAATAGTTATAAGTATGCAACCTTCAGAGTAAATTCAGGGATGCTTAGCAATCACATGCCAATATAACTAACCCACCTTGGGGGAAAGGAGAAACTCCCCTTAATAGTTTCTCTGTCAGCCAAGTTCTTCAGTGAAGGTGAGCTTTTGGCTGACAAAGTGACTCCCAGCATAAGGTAGGGAAAGAAAAACAAAGCTGCTTAAGCGGTACGCTAATTATATCTGACATAATCTGTGTAACACTGCTCCCAGAAATGATGTTATGAAGGCTGGCATGCTGATCTCCTAGCATGTTCTGAATGATGTTACCATAACAGCACATTTCTGTTCTTAGGTATGTGCCTGTGAAGCTGGGATAGCAAGGAATCAAAGCAGGTAGGTAGAAAGGGTTTGTGAGGTAAATAACAAACATATGATTTACTGAGCAATTGTGATGTTTGCTAATAACTATTTAGGGTCAGTCTTAGACATATGACATGAAGCTATGAAATGCCCATTGGCAAGCAGCAGTACATTGTTTCCAGCTCTTCAACCAGGTCTGTTACTTGTGAAGGATTTGTAGACCTTTACTGGAAGACAGAAAAATGAGTCACCTTTCAACCACTTTTCACTGATGAGAGAAACAGCTGTCTGATGGAGGGCAGAGAAGAACAGAATATCATCTATTTTATATGAATTGCTATCTTGCATTGAAAGTAGGCATATCTCAGGCCACAGCTGATAGCTGGATATGTTCTGCAAAAAGCAGTATTGATGATATCACTTTCTTCTATAATGAGTAAGAGGAAGAGGAAATTTCCTTGTCCAGGTAGTTTATTTAAGCTGTTTTGCGGTAGCATTATACTCTCAAGCAATCCTTTTTGTGTGGTTACATTAAAATGATTGGGATAGTCCATCTAGTGGCAGTAGTTGATGGCCTGGTCTGAGTTAGGAAACAAATACGAAAACTGTAAGCCAGGGACTTAGCTGTTTGTTGCTGAATTGTACTTGAGATTCCTTTTTGCTGTGCTTTTACATTAACAAGATGAGGATAATCTATCTTGTAGCAGAAGCATTTGCCTGGTCTCTTTGAGTTGGGAAGCATTCCTGAAGAGCTCAAAGTGTAGTATTTTATTGGCCAATGGACACAGGAGTCAGTTTGCATTTTTTTCTGTTTCCTGTAAATTAGGCACATTTATGGAGCTTTGTACTCACTTCCGCAGAGCTCAGCAATGCTTGACAACCTCCCTAGAGAGTTTAAAGTGTTTCTACTGCATCTAGAGCCATCCAGGCTAAGATAAGCTATTTTACTTGATTTTTTGCACTTGTATTTGCTATTGTGATCACTATTGTTTGACAGCATTTTGTAAGCATTTAATTAATTTTGTGAAGGAAAAATTGTGCTTTTCTCTGTTTTTCTTTTGAGCTGTTTGATTTCTAAATCACCTTGCAGAGGGGCAAACTAGCCAGGGAATTAGTTGGTTGTTGTTGAATTGCACTTGAGAGCCCTTTTTGCTCTGCTTTTAGATCAGGAAGTCAGGGACAATCCATCCTGTGTCAGAGGTGTCTGCCTGGTGTCTCTGAGTTGGGAAGCACTCCAGAATAGCTCAAAGTGTAGTCTTTTATTGGCCAGAAAGCATAGGAATCAGTCTATAACTCTTTTCTTTTTGCTGTAAATTAGGCATATTTGCATGGAGCTGCTCACTATGCAGAAGTGATTGGCAGTTCCCTGTACAGAATCAAACTCTTAGATAGTAAAATTTACCTGTAAAACAATATCAGGACTGCAACTTGAAACGCAGTGAAGCATTTGTCAGTGTTATGCTTAGAACAGTTCGTTTTTGCATCGAGCAGCACTAATACCATCTCCTAGCACTAACATCTGCCCTCAGCTGTAGAAACCACCCCAGGAGACCTGTACAACCCAGTGCACTGTCTAACATCTGCCTCAACTGTAGAAACCACCCCAGGAGACCTGTACAACCCAGTGCACTGTCTAACATCTGCCTCAACTGTAGAAACCACCCCAGGAGACCTGTACAACCCAGTGCACTGTCTAACATCTGCCCTCAGCTGTAGAAACCACCCCAGAAGACCTGTACAACCCAGTGCACTGTCTAACATCTGCCCTCAACTGTAGAAACCACCCCAGGAGACCTGTACAACCCAGTGCACTGTCTAACATCTGCCCTTAACTGTAGAAACCACCCCAGGAGACCTGTACAACCAAGTGCACTGTCTAACATCTGCCCTCAACTGTAGAAACCACCCCAGGAGAACTGTACAACCCAGTGCACTGTCTAACATCTGCCTCAACTGTAGAAACCACCCCAGGAGACCTGTACAACCCAGTGCACTGTCTAACATCTGCCCTCAACTGTAGAAACCTCCCCAGGAGACCTGTACAACCCAGTGCACTGTCTAACATCTGCCCTCAACTGTAGAAACCACCCCAGGAGACCTGTACAACCCAGTGCACTGTCTAACATCTGCCTCAACTGTAGAAACCACCCCAGGAGACCTGTACAACCCAGTGCACTGTCTAATATCTGCCCTCAGCTGTAGAAACCACCCCAGGAGACCTGTACAACCCAGTGCACTGTCTAACATCTGCCTCAACTGTAGAAACCACCCCAGGAGACCTGTACAGCCCAGTGCACTGTCTAACATCTGCCCTCAACTGTAGAAACCACCCCAGGAGACCTGCACAACCCAGTGAACTGTCTAACATCTGCCCTTAACTGTAGAAACCACCTCAGGAGGCCTGTACAACCAAGTGCACTGTCTAACATCTGCCCTCAACTGTAGAAACCACCCCAGGAGAACTGTACAACCCAGTGCACTGTCTAACATCTGCCTCAACTGTAGAAACCACCCCAGGAGACCTGTACAACCCAGTGCACTGTCTAACATCTGCCCTCAACTGTAGAAACCACCCCAGGAGACCTGTACAACCAAGTGCACTGTCTAACATCTGCCCTCAACTGTAGAAACCACCCCAGGAGACCTGTACAACCCAGTGCACTGTCTAACATCTGCCCTCAACTGTAGAAACCACCCCAGGAGACCTGTACAACCCAGTGCACTGTCTAACATCTGCCCTCAACTGTAGAAACCACCCCAGGAGACCTGTACAACCCAGTGCACTGTCTAACATCTGCCTCAACTGTAGAAACCACCCCAGGAGGCCTGTACAACCCAGTGCACTGTCTAACATCTGCCCTTAAGTGTAGAAACCACCCCAGGAGACCTGTACAACCCACTGCACTGTCTAACATCTGCCTCAACTGTAGAAACCACCCCAGGAGACCTGTACAACCCAGTGCACTGTCTAACATCTGCCTCAACTGTAGAAACCACCCCAGGAGACCTGTACAACCCAGTGCACTGTCTAACATCTGCCCTCAACTGTAGAAACCACCCCAGGAGACCTGTACAACACAGTGCACTGTCTAACATCTGCCCTCAACTGTAGAAACCACCCCAGGAGACCTGTACAACCCAGTGCACTGTCTAACATCTGCCTCAACTGTAGAAACCACCCCAGGAGACCTGTACAACCCAGTGCACTGTCTAACATCTGCCTCAACTGTAGAAACCACCCCAGGAGACCTGTACAGCCCAGTGCACTGTCTAACATCTGCCCTCAACTGTAGAAACCACCTCAGGAGACCTGCACAACCCAGTGCACTGTCTAACATCTGCCCTTAACTGTAGAAACCACCTCAGGAGACCTGTACAACCAAGTGCACTGTCTAACATCTGCCCTCAACTGTAGAAACCACCCCAGGAGACCTGTACAACACAGTGCACTGTCTAACATCTACCCTCAACTTTAGAAACCACCCCAGGAGACCTGTACAACCCAGTCCTTAAACCATAATAGACCACCCTAATACAGGTCTGGCCAGCATGAATATGCAATTTCCAAATGTCTCTGTGGCCAGCTTGGTAGATACAGGCATCCTGAGACAATGTAGCAATGTTTTTGTTCTCAGACAATCATTCAGTCCTTAAAGAACAGTATGTGAGAGAGAAACATACATAATGTTCTGGGAGACAAAAAAATCTCTCTTACAAACAAGGATGTCAAAAATACAGACTACATCTTCCACACATATAGCTCACCATACACATGGACTATCTTGTGCTGAGGCACTTAAAAGAAACCTTCCCAAATCTCAAAGACCTTCTAAGCTTACAAACAGCAATGCCTATCCTTAGCAATCTCTAAAGCACACACCAAAAGCAAAAACAAACACTGCATGTAAGTCTAAACCCAATGGTCCCCGAAGATCAAAACTCATAAGGCAAGCAAACACTTTACCTATGAGTCTTGTCATAGGGGATTCCATTCTATGACATACAGAAGCTCCAATCAGCAGGCTAGACAAGGTGAAGATAGCAGTTAGCTGTTTATCTGGAACCAGGATCCCCAATATCACGCACGCAATCAAGTCACTGCACCACAGGTACAAATATGATTCTGTCATAGTCCATGCCAGTGTAAATGATCTGAGACATACCTCACTGGACTATATGAAAAGACACCTTATGGATATCACTGAATGTGTGTCACAAACAGGTATATGACTTGAACTGAGCAACATTCTACCTTCATCAAGGATGATGACATGGAATGAACAAAAAGTACTTGATTTTAACAATTGTCTTAGTTTTTAGTGTCATTTCATGGGGGGGGGGTGTTCAATATCTATCAGCATGGGAAGACATGGTTAACAGGCCATGTGGCTTTGCCAAGGATGGTCTGCACCTACCCTCCCGGGATTTCAGATATTGGCTAAAAGTTTATCCACCCCCTTAGAGGCTTTTTTAGGAAATGCTAAAATGACAAACCTTCCAAAATAGCAAAAAAAAAAAAAAAACTTAAAGCAACCTTAAGATGTTACTGCTCAATGCTAGGATCCTCAACAAGAAACTCCACACTCTACAGCTCTCCTCACTCTGGAGAATATAGACATCTTTGCCTTTATCAAGACTTGGTTTAAATCTGCAGAAAGTACTCTGGCAGTGCAAGGCTACAGTGTCTTCCACACATTTAGAACAACAGCAGAACAGAAAAGGTCTAAAGGTGGGAGTGCCTTGATCTACATCAGCAACAAATATACCTCCACATTGGTTAAACAGGATGATGGCCTGGAATTTATCCACATGCAAGTTATCATAGATAAAGTTCCTTACTATATCCTAACTAACTATAGGTCACCATCTTTACCCCAAGAATCTCATAACTTGTACCAAGATCTACTAGAGACACTCATCATCCAACCAAATACCCTGTTCATTGGGACTTTAACTACTACTCCCTAGATTGGGAAACACTCCCTCTTACTTGCAGGCGCAACATTTTTTGGACTTTATTAACATAAATATTCTTGACAGACAGTACACACTCTAACCAGGGGTTCAAACATACTGGACCTAGTATACACCAAGATGGGGGAGCAATGCACCCACCCCCAGGCCAACTGCGTCACACACTCACTGGTGAAGTTGAAGGTGAATCAAAAAGTTGTCTTCAAAATAAAAATTAGCTCAGAAAATCCAACTAAATATGTAACAGTTAGGAACTATTCTGAAGCAAACTACATTTATTTATTTATTTATTTTATTTTATTTATTTTGCATTTGTTGATGCAAAATAAATAGTAGTAGTACATCCTACTGAGTGACAGTTTGTCAAACTTCAGTACCTCGCTAAACACTGAGATCACAGAAAACTATGCAGAATTATTCACAGAAACCCTGTACAAACATGTGAATGACTGCATAGGGGCTGCTGTACCTACCAGAAAAAAAAAAAAAGACAATAACAAACACCAAAAGCAAACCACTTTGGTAGAGTCCCAACCTTAGCAGGGTATGTAACAAAAGGGAAAAAGTCATAGCCAAAATGAAAAAAAAGTTACTCTCATAAAGACAAAAGTTCACAGATTAAATTAATAAGAAACTAAGAGGATTAATTATGGCCAACTATGAGGCCAGGATACCCTCTTGGGCTGAGAACAACCACAAGACCTTCTTCAGCTGCATCCAAAACCTTAAAGGTAATACACAGCAGTGTGCTGAATTGGTGGTAAATGGCACCACCTTCACAGAGCAGAGACACATAGCAAATCTGCTGGCTGACACATTCAGCGAAGACTTCACCCCACTCCCAGTCTGCTAGCCTCTGTGAAATCCCTTCTACCATATCCCCCCAACTATCAGCAGGGAACAGGTCTTGGCAGCACTTGCCAAGACAAAAAATACTGTCTAAATGGGCCCCAACAATATTTCAGGTTGCTTTCTAAATAGCTCAAAACATGACCTTTCAGGACCACTTGAGGCACTTTTCAACTATAGCCTCAAAATAGGTTACATAGCAAATTAATGGATGTCTGCAACGGTCATCTCTGTTCACAAGGGCAGTCCATTAACTTATCCCAGAAAATACAGACCAATCAGTCTGACATGTCTAATATGCAAAGTCATGTGACATATTATCATGGAAACGCTCAACAAATACATTGGCAACCTACAGACACTGGACACATTCCAATTTAGTTTTGTCAAGGGAAGGTCTTACCTACTTAACCTGGTAGACTTATTTGAGAAGGTTATCAAGGCAATGGATGAGAAGAAGTCAGTGCATACCAGCTATCTTGACCCGGCTAAGGCATTTGATACAATCCCTCAGTTGAGTTTCATTGACAAACTCATCAAACTAGGCATAAATCCTACATAACTTGCTGGATTGCCAACTGACTCACAGATATGACCTAAGAAGGCAGGATCGGTGAGACCACCTCCACCAAGACACCGGTCACCAGTGAGTACCTCAAGGATCTGTGCTGGCCCACTCCTAGTTGGCATCTACATCTCAGAAGTTAATGCTGATGTCAAAGGCCTTTGGCTCAGCAAGTTCACAAATGACTGATGTCTTGCAAGAAGGCCTAACACAGGCAAATAACTGGTGCCAAAGCCGCAGTTTAAAACTCAATGCCAAGAAGTACATTATAGTGCCCTTTAGGAAAATGTCCACACAAACCAATTACTCCATCAATAAAACACTCCTAAGCATTGACCCAGTAGTTAGGGATCTGGGAAATATATATTGACAGTAATGCCGCCTTCAAACAACATGTAGCCAAGATAGTAAGAAAGTTATTCTATGCTGCCTGACTTACAAATAAGTGTATGGCATCCAGGTCCAAGTAAGCTTTTGTACCACTTATTCGACTCTTATCAGACCCTTCATTAAGTACAATGGCCCCCTTAGGCATGTATATAACCAGGTATTTACAACAGTTGGAACACCCACAGAGTTCCCTCATCAAGGAGAATCCAGGGTATTGACACACTATCCTAGGCAGATCACCTTAAGGCCCTATCTCTATACTCAGTCTACTGCAGGTTACTGAGAGGCAATCTATGCTGGCATATAAGGCACCCTCAGATCCAGCCCTGATGGAGTGTTTGTACATCTGCAAAATGAACAGCACTAGAAACACTAGATCTAATGATTTTAAACTTTGCCTGTGACATAAATAGAACATGCTGGCGAGACCAATATGTGTCTCAAAGAATCCTTGCACTATGGAAGCAGAGTTTATCTCTAACCCATTCAAACAGTTATTACCTTATCTATTTTGACACTGTAAAATTTATTTTAATTGCATTCTGCTGATATTGTTAGTATTATATAACTTAAGATTTTGTTTGTACTGCATGTACTGGAGCTTTTCTCCCTGGGCCTCTGTTGAAAAGGGGTCTTTGTGCCCAGTTGGACTTCCCAGGTCAACAAATGTAAAATAAAATAAATAAACTTAACCTTCACCATTGGATGGAAATCATAAATTCACCCCCAAGTCTGGCCCTATGTCTGTAATGGCCAGAGGCAGACAGTAAGTAAACTATTACCTAACTAACATACCCTCTCCAGAAAGCCCTATCACCTCAAAACTAACATACCCTTCCTAATAGACACCCAAGGTACATGAGGGATACAACTGGGTTGGGTTGCATAGCTAGGCTTATAACGGTCCTGGCAGTTGTTAGCCTTATATATACCTATGAACCTATGAGTGGGAGACTCCTTGGAGAATGTCTATTTGTAGACTTTTGCTGAATATATATCAGCAGCATTAACTACATTTGTGGATGATATATGCATCTACCCCATGAAGAAGGAAAATTGGAAAATCACACCTGCAGGGGAGGATTAGGATGAAAGATTTATGCTGACAGGAAAGAGGCGGTTTTGAGGGTGACTGTTTGATCTGGCATGTAAACAAAAGAGTTGTCATAAGTAGCTGTAGAAACTAAGATGCAGATAGACAATTTAGTAGGCTTTAAACTGGGGAATGTGGCATATACAAGGCTTGCTCTGAAGTGATACATATACTACTATGATACAAGAACTTAGGGGAGGCTAGTAAGTTAAAGCTGATAGAGTCAAAGCCTTTAACTGCTCTTTGAAACAGAGTATCGGCTAACTGAGGAGTGATGGTACATATTAATGAGAAGGTATGGACAAAGTGAGTGGATACAGACATTTAGAGCTACAGCCTTGATTGGTGACTGGTACGTAGACAAATAGGAAGCAGGATGTATGAATAAATTAGGTGGGGAGAGATTATTGCACATATGAAGTTCACAGTTACTGTGGACCAAGCTGTGGATAGAAACACGCATCTAGGCAGTATTAGTCAAAGTGGGGATTACAGATGTAGACCCCTGAAGAATGCCTGGATTAAAGGTTACTCCACTAATTTTACTAGAGTGTGCAGAGTTAGGGACTGCACTTACAGAAGTATGTATTAGCTAAGGTTTCACAGCAAGAGACAGGGCTTGAGAGTTGGTATAATGGTGAGATGTTTCTACCTCACAGACACAAGGTACAGGGTTTGATTTCACCTTTAAGGGAAATTAGCTAGGCTTAAAACGGTCAATAAGGGCAGCTAGCCTTGTACTTACCTATGAACTTATCTACTAAGGAAGGTGAGAATGGAGTAAATCAGAAGAGGAAACAGGGATTATATTTGGACAGCAAGTTAGTAATGAAAGGACACTTCCAAAGCAGTGTTACAAACGTGAGATCTTAAGAGGAGGGAGTGGATTAGAGGAAACTTGAAAAGATAAAATGCAGCTGGTATTTCAGCGGCTATGTGTGTGTATCTGTGTGTGTAACACATACATGTGTGTGTGTGTGTGTGTGTGTGTGTGTGTGTGTGTGTGTGTGTGTGTGTGTGTGTGTGTGTGTGTGTGTGTGTGTGTGTGTGTGTGTGTGTGCGCGTGTGTGCATGTGTGTATATGTGTGTGTGTGTGTGTGTGTGTGTGTGTGTGTGTGTGTGTGTGTGTGTGTGTGTGTGTGTGTGTGTGTATAACTGTGGTAATGAGAAATCATATTGGGACATTGTACAAATTCCAGTAATACAGTCAAATGAAGAAGATGAGATGACCTTGGAAATGACAATGAGAGGCAGTTTTACTAAAGGCTAGTTAACTCTGTTAAAATAAGTCCAGCAATGAATTGTATCAAAGAGCAAAATACAAAATCCTCACAAAACTGTTGGGTAAGTACTGCAATAAAATGTGCAAAGCACTTTCAAATAGGATGCTTATTTTCCTAAGGTCCAAATAGTAATTAATTTTAAGCCCTACAGAGATGTTTTACTCAGACAATACAGTAATCGCAGTTTCCAACCATGGCAGGGCTTGCCACACTGACTTGTGAACATTGGCTCTAGATGATTGTCACTTTTGAGGTGACAGCCTGACCCCATGTACAAAAATAGAAAAAAAGGGGTTATGGACAGATGCCTAATAGGTGAATATCAATTTTGCAGGTAGGAAAATGTTACACGCAAATCACAGCCAAAAACTCTGTAGCAGTAATGCAAGAAATGTGAGTATAAAATCAGTAGGGGTGTAGCCAGGATGTTTACAGCTGTATATCAAAGGCTTCCAGAATGTAGCCCCCTCCCTCTCCAAGTATAGCCACCCCCTACCTCCTCCCCAGGTACTGCATGTTTCTGGAAAGTATACCTTTTCAGTAATGAAAAGTCTTCCAGAAATGGCAAGCTGAAGCAAAAAAAATAAAAAATTCAGCCTGGCATTTTGAAAAAAAAATTAACAAAATATCTAACTTAATAAAAATACAAGTATCAGAAGTATGCCATTTTAAAACATCAATTCAAGCACATCTCATTACAGATTATTCCAAAAAGGATACATTGTAGCATACATGGTGATAAACTCTTGAAAGTAAATTTCTCATTACAGAGGTCTCTGGTCTGTGTCAGGGAGACTGTCATACTTCTCATCCTCTTAGCTCAAGTAACAAATCAGGACAAAGCCAAAAATAAATGAGAGACAAAATCCCAAATCAAGGACAGCTTTTTTTTTTTGTGCTCTTATAAATGTATAACGTTGCTAGAATAACAGGCTGCATGTTAGAATGCATTTTTTAAAGGATATGAAGTCTGAAACACAAATGTCTATCATTGCTCATCAGTGATTTGCCAAAAAAAGCACACTTTTTAGAAAGAACAGGCCAAAATTATAAGGCACAAATGTGAACGTTCTGTGAAATTCTGGGTTGTGTAGTGTTGTTCAAGGGATACAAAGACCCATAATTATTTTAAAAAGTTTTGTGATTATATAAATGCAATTATTTAGTTATTTATATGTGCTAAACTGTAAAACAATATATAGTGACAATGTATTTCTACTTATCATGCAATAAAAAGGAACACTAAAAAAAAAAATAAAAAAAAAAAACAGAATCTGAATGGAAGCCTAGGATACCAGCATGTTTAACTCTGAAGAGAGTATTTCTGTTAGTTGTAGCTAACAAATCAGAAATTCCTTTTACATTAATCCAGCAACCATTTCTATTCTGCCCCTTCTTTTTCTTAGATGCTAATTTGTGAAAAGTTTCATAGTTCAACCATGTATATACTCTTTGGTTGTAAGCTAGAGGTTAGCTAGACAAAGTAGAAACATAAACAGCATACAGGTAAATGTCAATATTATTGCATTAGAAAGCATTCAACGAGGAAACGTGTTTATATCCATGTATGAAAATGGAAAGCAATATGAAAGGGGAAATGTGGTACAATTCAAAAGTACGAAGCACTTCTGTCTGTAAAAATAAGATAAGCCATCTTAACAAAACAGAGGAATGTATGAGTCTACGTGCGACTGTGTGTGTGTGTGTGTGTGTGTGTGTGTGTGTGTGTGTGTGTGTGTGTGTGTGTGTGTGTGTGTGTATGTGTGCTTGCATGTTTGTGATGGGGGTGGGTGGACAAGAATGTTTACTTGAGTGAATGTGCTTTGTTGTTAGATTCCTTTCTCTGTCTTGGTATGCAGAAAATAAAAAAATATTTAACAGAAAGACAGGGAGTATGTATGTGCAACAGACTGTTGCAGCTTTGTTTGCATTTCTTCCTTGAGAGGAGAACTACACATACTTTTTAAAATTGCTGAAAAGTACCTAATATGTGAATTTCTCTTCAGTTTAGAATCAGTATTGTTTTCTGAATTATTTCCCCTGAAATCTGAGATAAAAACAGTTTCTTTATTAATAGTACTGTGAAGTTCTGAAAGCAAAACAATTCCCTGCCAGTGGGACAATAATGAATACAGTGTTTTTGAGTGAATAACAACCCTACAGTCATGCACACTAGGCCCTGTGTTCTGAATTCACTAATGTAACCCTCACCCATCCTTTAGCTAACATCAGCGAGTGCCTGTTGACTGCTATCTAAAGTGCAGTAATTATATATGAGAACAGGTTTGGGTTTGACCTTGTCTTCATTATGTATTTATTTTGTTCTTATAGTTGGCTTTGGCTGTCCTTATCTCAAGCTGTGATGATTCTAAATTTCAGCATGTTGCACAATGTGACATGCAGCTTAAAAATGGTGGCGCCCCAGGTCAGTGGTATAAACTGCGCAGCCAAGTGCAGTATCCATGTAACTTCAGCCTCAGAATTTGTGTGTATGTGTGTGTGTGTGTGTGTGTGTGTGTGTGTGTGTGTGTGTGTGTGTGTGTGTGTGTGTGAATTACCTACGGGGACACAGATTCCTGCTTTCACATGTGACTGACCTAAGGACAAATATGGAATACATGGAATACTGGGATGGAAGAAAATAAAAATTTAATAAATGGGAATATGACACATGCAAAACTAACCAAACCAGAAAACTTTCTTTGTAGATGTGAAAAATATTAGACAAGTTACAGGAAATAAATTCCTGTAAATGAAAATGTGTCCTGCTATTCAAATTTATAGGGCACAGTGACAGAGATGTGCACTATGTATTGTATGCTGCTCTTCAGCATTTAGATTCATATACATGGATTGCAGTCCTTAATGGTGATGTACTACTGTCCTCAATTCATTATGAATTGTGCAGAACATTGCACACAGTGGTATAGAATGTACCCCAGTGCCGAGTTCATTGATACAACTGTCCACTGCTCAAAAGCTGTTGTACTGGGTTTCACAAAATCCCAGCACAGCATAGTAGAGAAAATCTATGTACTATATTCCCTGCTGTGCTGTTCTCCACCATCACACCTGACATAAAGCTGCCACAACCTTACACATGGCAGCAGAGCTAAGGTCATTATAGAATAAGGAAATGAGAGAATCAAGTTCTCTGCAAGCTCTCATTTGCAGGAGCTCACCAGCATTACTGTACTGGGGCAGGACAACTTTGCTTGTGGTAGTAGTGTTGCCTGTTTCATAGGGAATTATATAGCTTGTAGGGATTTTCCTACCATGCAAATGAGATATTCTGTTGACTTTTGTATTTGACAGTGCTGATACGCTGCTTAAAGTACAAGAGCTGCAGAAAAAAATCAATACAAGTCAAGTAAGTAGAGGTTGCAGGGGAAAAGGCCAGTGCTAACTTAGTGGAACTCAAAATAATAGGGAGTGAGTGCAGCAGGTATCTAAAGTGATATTGTACAACTGGGAGGTACATAAGTCAAATATACAAGGAGTTACACCATGATATATGAGGTGTTGGGTAGTCTGGGTTCAATGAACAAAGGACTCAATAAACCTGACTCCCTGGCAAACAGAGATGGACCTCTGACTGCCACCCAGGTGTCCAGGGTTCAGTTAGTCACCGCAGCACTGGTGGAGCTAGGTGGGGAGGGGCAGAAATTAGAGGGCATGTCCCACTCTCCTCTCCTCTCCCAGGATGCTGTGGAGGGTTGCATGAACATGGAGGTGCACATAGTTACTGTTAATATTCCTCATGGAGACTAGAGAAACCACCACTCATGCTTCAGGGAAGGGAAAGGATTGCTTGCAGAGAGTGGCCCTTGTACACCCTTCTACTGTGCTTTTTAGGGTATAAAGCCATAAAAAAAGATACAAATTTGAATCACCTGTAATGGCTTTCTAAATGATGGTGAATGAAGGGGCCTAAGAATCATAGAAGGAAGACAGCTAAAGTCAGTGTCAAATGTTTGGTGCTGTCATACTACCTTTCATCTTTAAAGACAGAATACTACATCATTTCCTGTAAGTGGTTCTTTAATTAACTGTAATGCTCAGGGAGCTGGGGTAATGGCAGTAGAGCAATGGAGAAAGGAAGATCTGTGTTGCTTTTTTTTTTTTTTAATTAAATAAAAGAAACCGGGAGATGTTCAATGTATGCAGAGACTAGACAGAGAAAATAAATGGATAATCAGGTACATATTTCGGGTCTATATTACTTACTCGAACTGTCAGAATGTCAAGTACCCTTTCATTGACACCTAAGTGTTGAACGTCCTCTTCATCAAACAGCCACATCATCGATTTCTTTCCAAGAGAAAGAAATTGGTAGCCCAAATACAAACAACACAATTTAACAATTAATTATTTAACCCCCCCATCCAATGTGGGGGTCTGTGCCCCCCACACCCCCCTAACTAAATATACTAACTCCAAGATCACACTACAGCAGGGAAAAGGGCAGATTTCAAACAACTGACAAATTATTTCTTTCACTTGTAAAGAAATCAATGATGTGGCCATTCGCTGAAAAGGACATTTGACACTTAGGTGTCGTTGGAAGGGTACTCGACATTCTGACACTTCTAGTAATTAATATAGACCCCGTTTCTCTAAGCATGCCATACAGTGATAAGCTGCCTTTCTCCATGAATTGCACTCATTCTGTATGCAGGAGGTAGTATGTTATTACCATATTATGGTAATATGAGGATCTTGTGCTCATTTTTGAATGTTAATAGTCAGTCATTATATAATATGTCTTTAATAACTGGAAAAGGGATCCCTCCTTTTTTCCAAAGGTCTTACATGATTTTTATCTCAATTTGAAGCTTACGTGGGCACTAAAGAAGAGATAATAAAATTTTATTACTCTGGTTTCTACATTGATTTAAGGAGGTAAAGCAATAGTTTGTTGAATCTTGTGAGTGTAATTAACTTTTATTGTAGATTCAAAGTCAGGCTATATAACAATTCTTCCATATATTAACTGCTGACAGTTGCAGTTAGAATAAAATGCTTTATTATATTTATCCTTAAATGTTCATCTCTCAATAATGTGTTGATTTAATTGCTGTTAAAAGATAGAAAGTTTAATAAATTCTGTTAAAGAATTATTAACATTATACATTGTATTATTATATTCACGATATTAAAAAATAAATCATTCATAAACAAAGATGCTTTAATTTCTAATTCTCCCATCAATTTAAAGTATTTAACATTAGAATTTTGTCTGATGTGATTTGCTAAATGTTCCACTACAGTGCAAAAAGTAAAAATGATAATGGGCAATGTTGTTTTTTCCCCTTTGTATACACCTCTCAACTTCTTGGCACAAGAATTCTGGACAAAGCCAAAAATGATTGGGGAACAAAGACCCAAAATCAGGGACAGGTTTTAAATGTTACTCACATAGATTTTGAAAGTTGCTAGAATAACATGTTTTGCATGAGCATGCATTTTCTGAAATATATGAAGCCTAAACCTCAAATGTCTGTCATTATTTAAAGACTTCTATCCTCAATGATTTGTTAGAAAAATCACTAATTTTATGAGAAGCAGACCAAATATATGAGACAAACTCTGGACAGTCTGCAAATCTCTGGGCAGCTGAAAGGTACAGCTTTGTAAATATTGATTTTTTAAGATAAATCTAAAATATATTTTAATATACATTTTAGATTTAAGATTTACAAAATGTATAATATTTATATAAGTAATATAAAATATATTTTCTAAAATTAAATAAATAAGACCAGTCAAGGAAATCAAATGTTTTTTCATTGTCAGTGTTGCATAACGTTATTTCCCTTAAATATTGTGTAAACTAAGATAATTGATGTTTTCTTTGTATTACATTATATTTATATTTTCAAAATAATTACCATCTGGCCTCCGGGAAGTAATGGTAGAATTAGGGTTTTAGTTTTTCTTTGTTTCTCAATCTAAGATCTGCCTGTACCTGATGATCATCAGGCCTTGTCCTATCAGTATAACCCATTTATTTCCACTTTCTAGTTATCTTGCAATAATGGAGTGAGCTGATTAGTGGGGTCACCATCACTGTGTCCTCAGGGTACTTTGTGCCTTTGCCATCATCCTGGCAATTAGGTTATGTTGTTATGGCCACAACCGTGTCTCTAGCAGCTGGTGAGATCATCTATATATAGTGGCATCATTTGCCCTCTCTACTCCTACACCCAAAACTGTGATGTTACTGTCATTGGACTGTGACTGCTATGCCCTTACCCCATTTCATAGTCAATGCTGTCATTCAGCCCTCTGCTTACATGAAAGTAATTGGTTGAATGGAAGGCATTCACTTCCCCCAGAAAGGCTCAGCCAGCATAGGCCTTTAACTCTTGCGGTTCCCTCTCCTGTATTGTAGTGCCTGAGCCACTACTCAGATTCAAGTAAACTGGGTCATAATCAGGATTTAAGTCCTCAATACCACAGAGCTGGGAATTAGCATTTTAATTGTGGCTGCTATTATGGACAAAATATATGGTATATGTTTAATAACGACATGGATATATATAACTACTACAATCAATATGATTGTTATATTGGTTTAGAAAGGGAACCTTAACAAAGTATTTCTAGGAGAGAAGTTTGATTTCCCATGGCTATGTTAAATATTCCATGCAAAATATTAAGAATCTGATGTGAAGATAACTTTTTTTTTTGGAAATAAACCATCTACATCTGAAGCTTTATTGTACTTTAAATTTTTAATTTGATTCTTAATTTCTAGCCCCTTGGTTTCATTCTTAATTTGATTAATGTGTTTTTCAGATAATTGTTTGTTAATACTGTTATTAAGAAAAGCATCAATTTTTGATCATTTATATTTCTTAAACTCATGCTATAAATTTTATCACACTGAAGTTTAGAATTAACTTCCTTGATTTTAGGCTTTGTTTTAATCAGATATTTTTACACTCTATACATTTTTATTTAATAGCTTGGATTATCTTGTTAATATTTGTAATCCTTGTAGAGTTAGGTAATAACTCTTAAATTTCATCTTTTATTTTTTACAGCAACCATTGCATTGCGGTCTATAGATGATATTGTACTTAATTTGCTTTGTACTTGGGGTTTCAGAAAATGCAGACTTGTTTTAATTTCTACAAGTTATTTATCTCAGTTTAAAGCTTATTTCACACCTGTTTGAAACTTCTTATACATACAACACTTTACTGACTCCCATAAACTTATTTGATTTGTTTCTTTTTCATTGTTATGAAGAGACATTCTTTAAAATCATTTAATTATACTATGACAAAGGACTACATCAATAATATGCTATTTTTGTATGCAAGAGTAAGGCATTACCATCATAGATAGGACAGAAAATCATTTACAAAGATTCAAGCTAGGAGAACAAGTTAGGTGGGATAATAGCTTTGCTGTTTGAATGAGAAAACCAGTGGAATAATGGTTAAAAATAATAAGGCTTCATGTTTATAGACTATGTAGTTTAAGTTATGAAACCAATTCTTTATAACTTTTTTATGCTGAATACCATAGTTCTTTTGATATTGAAGTGCCCTTTTCTAAGATAAATTTGAAAATTCCTGCTTTGAGTAACTTTCTTTAATACTAAGGTGATATTTAATGGATTTTTTTGAAAATGTAGCTCTTATTCTAGAACTCTAATATACTTTTGCTAATATGTCAGCTCTGTTCTGAAGCTTTAATAAATGTATAGTAATCTTATCTCATTTTCTTCCTTTTTCCTGTCTGTTCTACAATATGATCAACCCTACCTACAGCCAGTTTATTTGTGATTTCCTTCCACAGAGGGATGGATAATAGACCAGTCTGGGGCTTACTTGATTTCACACCCTCAGTGAGAGAATCTGGGTAATTCCCAAGCAAGGAAAGAGTTATATGACCCATTTCTTCCCAGCTCAGGGGGATCTACAGTGGTGTTCAGTCAAAAGTCAAAGTGTGGACTAGGTCTATCCCCTCTCTGGTGGAAGAACCAAATGACCCACTCTTTCCCAAGATTGGCATCTCTAGTCACACCCCACTATTAGAGGCAAGGTTATTAGTCAAGTAGTTAGGCCCATGTTCCTGGAGCCCTAATATCCAAAGCAGTTCCTTTTAAGTTCCACAAATTCAGCATATTACCAAAAAGCTGTGTGCTACCACTTATGACTTTCCAGGATGTACATCTTGCTGCCCTGGCAGCATGCGCTCTCCAGGCTCATTTTCTGTTGGTGCAAAACCTTTTATATCCTCTAGCTGTCTTCCAAATGGCAAGCCGGAGCTGCATCCCTACCCCTCAGGATAGGCAAGTCATTAACGTAAACTAATTTCCCAGCATCCTGGTCTGACCTCTCCAGAACCTGTGCTGCTAATCCAACTCAGTTCAGTTTGGTCATAGTCAGGGATTCATTCCTTTTGCATTATGGGGCTGTGCAGTAAGCTTGCCTTTATTTGTTTAAATGTGTATATAGAACTTTTGGTATAATAAATGCTTTCTTTAATAGTATGGCAACACATCTTCTCTTTTTATTAAAATATTGAAATGACAAGTCTTCATAGCCACAATTGAGATAACTATGGCTTCTACAAATTTCTTGTAAGAAAATATATTTGGTAGATTAATTTTCAGATCCTTGTAAAATCTACGTCTTTTCTGATCATTATTTAAAAATGTATTACTGTTTAGAGATAAAAATAAAAGGAAAAATGATTTGATCACTAATAAAGAGACATCATTTTTAAATAATGCAGCAAGACACCATGAAAAAAATGAGATAGATGTTCGACTTGTCAATCATACATAAAAATAATATTAAAAAAACTAAAATAAGACAACATATAATCATAAGAAATTATAAAACTAGCCCAGCTATGTAATTTAGAGAGGTAGAACCTTGATAAAACCCAAAGAAAACTCATATACACTTAATGGCTCAGATGCTGGAGGAGTCAAACAAGGAGGTGGAAGTGAATGGCTTCGTACTAAATCATCCTGGGGAGGGAGGTTTGAGGTTTCTGCATGCAGCAAGTTTCCTAGTGAAGACTGATATGTATTTCTTAGCCACAAATAAAGCTAGTCTTTGTTCCATGAGTGGGGGGTGGGCTTACATAGGACTGTCAGTCATACCTATCAACATCTTACAGCAAGAAATCTGGACAAAGCCATAAATAATAGGGGTTAAAGGCGCAAAAATAAGGACAGTTTTTAAATACTGCTCTAACAAACATAGAAAGTTGACAGAATAACAGGTTTCACATTAGCATGAATTTTCTGAAGGGTATGAAGTCTGAAACTCAGATATCTATCAGTATTTCCTGACTTTAATTATCAATGATTTGCCAAAGATTGACCAGAAAAAATTAGAGAAAAGAAGAGCAGAATAAAGAGAGGAACACCAGAAACAAGAAAAGAGTCCTGGGCACAGAAGGCATGGGGGAGGGCCCCACAGACCAGTGGTCTAAACAGCACTTTCTGGTGGAGGAACAGATTACTGAGATCCTAGTACCTGCTTTGGCGAGGAGAAGATGAGGTCAAACCCTCTACATCATAGGGAACCTAAAAGGAAGTAGATCCCAATCTGTCCATCTTCCATGTAGGCTAAATGTGCATGCATCATAGAAGGACAATGGGAGGAAAAACTCTGAGAAGGGCCAGAGGGACTATATCCAGGATTGTAGAAGATAGACCTAATATCAGACTCTCACAGCCTAATCTTATTTTGAATTACAAAATGACCTGATGTATAGCGTAGAAAAAAAGAAAAGGAAGAGATTATACATCAGGCGCTAGTACTCAAACCATGTCAGATGGACACTTTGGCATGGATAAAACTAGTAACAGTCAAAGAAGAGCCATGCACAGACAGCAAGTACAAAGGCCAAGAATATCCACAATAAAAAGCACAAATGGCCAGCACAGAAGAGGAATCCAACCTTTTATTTAAACATAAGGCAGACTGGTTTCGGCCCTAAAGACCTTTATCAATGCAAGAAGACAAATCAGTGTAATGAAACACCCTTTTTAAATACAATCCTAATTTTTTCCACCAATCAGAACAAAAAAGATATTAATTAATTTCAATACAAGGAACACACCCACAACAAAATATGCACATGACACAGCTACATAAAGAATACCAAATACAAGATATATAAACATATTTAATGAGCTAAGGATAATGACCTAGAAAATGAGGCAATGCTGAAAAATTATTATATAATCTTATAAAATAGAGATATCCCTGACAGGGACGTGTATTTGAACTGATTAAATTAAATATTGATATTATATTTAATATATGGTTCTAAAGATGATCATTTAGTCCAGGGGGAAACAAACCCCCCAGACGAATGATCCATGACCTTTCCTTTTTATTTAGAAGTTCATGCCATTTGTTCTTGGAGAACTTGGAACCCACAACCTTGTCAATGATTTTAAAATGAAACCTGGCCGTTTTATAAACCAATGTATGCTTGTATAAGGCATTTGTGATAGCCTTATTTCTGATATTACTCAAATGTTCTGAAATCCATTATTTAAAAGACCTAGATATCTGACCTATGTAAAATGCAGAGCAGTAGCACTCAGCCAAATTGATCACCCAACTGCTACTGCTATTTGTAAGAGTCTTCAAAAACATTTGTTGTATTTTTAGTGGAGAACTCATTGGTTTTCAGTACATATCTACAGAAAGTGCAATCTTCACAGGGAAAACAACCATACACTTTAGTACCATCTAAAGTACGTTGAGTACTCACTTGGAAAGATGAATGCCTTTTATAAAAACTTAAATGTCCCCCTAGAGTAACCCCTCTTTGATAGGAAAAAACACATCTGTTGTCCAATATTCTAGCCAAATATTCATCAGAATGTAAAATATCCCAGTGTTTTTGTATCAACTGAGTGAGATGTTTAGTATTTCTGCCAAAGGTGGTAGTGAACCTAATTTTAGATCCTTGATGGGATTTGGAACCTTGATAGGTAAGCAATTCTTCCCTAGACATCTTACCCACAGTAGAACTGGTGTATGACAAATGTTTGGCTGAATACCCCCGTTCTACAAATCTATGGGTTAAATCCTCATTGAAATGGACAAGATCTGTCTCACCTGAACATATCCATTTTATCCTCATAAATTGGGATTTTGGAATATTCCTCGTAATATGACCTGGATGACAGCTGGATGCATGCAGTAATGAGTTGGAATGAAAGGGCTTCCTATAAACTACTGGCTAAAGTACCATCATGTTGTTTATTGACCAAGACATCCACAAATGGAATCGACCTCCTGTTGGAGTCAACAGTAAAGTGGATGCCCTATTTATTATCATTAAGATAAACAAATTCTTGTAAATACACTGCATCAGATTTCCAAATCATCCAGGAGTCATCCAGGTACCTACGCCAGATATCCATTTCATCAATGAAGATATTATGGCTCCTATTATTGTGTATTTTAATAAAAAAGAATTATTCTTGGATCACTGGCCAGTTTTGTGTGATATTTGTTCAAGTATTTGCTGTTTTTGGTGTGGTTTACATATTATGGCTGCTATCATAGATCATATGGTGTTCCAGGTAACCCATAAAAAAGTCCGAGTAAAGAGGGGCAAAAGCAGCCCCCATAGCGGTACCCTGAACCTGTAGATAACATTTTCCATTAAAATGGAAACCATTCTTAGTTAATACGTGCTCTACCAAGCAAAGAAAAAAGATGTTGAACCCAGGACTATATAAATCAAGTTCGGTGAGTCAAAAATCCAGTGCCATAAGACCCGCCCAGTGAGGGATGCTGGTATATAGTGATGTTACATCTAAGGTACACAATAACCATTCATTTTCCTCTTGAAATTCAGCAATAATATTAGGAAACTCTGTCGTGTCTTTGATCCTAGCCCTAACTCCCTTCAACAAAGGTTTTAAATATTTAGTTAGGTAGACAGAGATGGGTTCCATTAAGGAACCCCTACCTGACACAATTGGCTGCCCCGGGGGATTGTGAAGGTTTTTGTGTACCTTAGGAAGCAGATAAAGATATTGAGAAGAAGGTTCACTGACCTTGAGATGAAAACAGGTTTGTTCATCAATGATGCCCTCACTCTTAGCCATATCCAAAAAATTGTCAATTTCAATTTTGAAATGTGGAGTTGGATCGATAGGCATATTTGTATAGAATCTTGCATCATTGAGCTGTCTATTGGCCTCAGTTTCATAATCGGCCCAATTCATAACCACTATAGAAGCTCCTTTATCTGCTTGTACTATAACAAGATCTTTCCTGCTCTTAAGCTTCCAAAGTGCCTCTCTTTCTGCTTGATTTAAATTATTAGAAAGCAAATCCTTGCTAGTGTGTCCACCAAAATGTAACTCTTTGAGTATACATTTCTGAAATATCTCAACATGTTTATTCACTGGTGGTACAAAACTGGAGGCATGAAATTTAAAGCCCACCTCTTTGGGTTCAGTGTGGTTTTCTGAATCTCTAAAAAAACTTTTAAGTTTAGAAGTCTACAAAAAGACAATAAATCCTGTACAAAATCACTTTCTGAGACAAAGAAATTGGGTATGAAGTTTAATCCTTTATTCAATACATCATAATCACTGACTGATAAAACAGCAGAAGAAATATTTATGACATTGTTGGTAATCTTTTTGGCTCCAAGAATTGCAACATGGTCTCTATTGTTAAACTGAGATTGAGCTCTACATTTGTGTTTTCTACCTCCCCCATTTCGTATGTCCCCTAAAGGGACCTTATCATTCGTCAAAAGACCATCATGAGACAAACAACACTTGTGCACTGGTGATGTCTGAGAAACCTCATTTTCAGTATCAGTATGGGAGGATATATCATCTCCCGAACCATCGCTTATGGTCTTTTTGAGGATAGATTTTCTTTTTCTTTTTTGTCTAGGAGTCTGAGCCCTAGTTTTTAGAAAACTTAACATTTTTTGTCTGTTCGAAAGGATGACCTTGGTTATAATTATACTGATCTCTGTTAAATTTGTGAACCTTCCTAGCTTTCAGCTAATTTTCAAAATGTGACAAATCCCCACTCAATTTCCTTAAACATTCCTTATATTGGGGCTTGTGTTCAAATTGCTTGGCATCATGACACATTTTGGAAACATCTGTGTTAAGAATTTCAATTCTACGTTCATGAAAGGCATATAATGCCTTCACAAATTCCATCGAGGAATTTTGTTGGATGCTGGACCAGGTTGAGAGTGGAACCTCATCAGGCTGCCCCACTAAAGGCTTCAACCAAATTCTCAAACCCCTTGGGGTGATGCCGTTCTGGATATAGGCTTTAAATAGCCTAGCATGCCATACACTGGATCTAAGGGCCTTCATATTTTTGAAAATACTATCAAAAAGAGAGTGCCAACCATCATCATGGATTGGTTCTAAGCCATTTTTGGGTAAACTGGTTCCTAGAGACTCAGAAATACCAATATCATCCTTATCTACCGATAAACCCTTCAAAGTTGTTATAAGGTCCATGTTGAAAAAAAGGACCACTAACAGTATATTGAATAGAGCCAACCAAAAAGGGAAGGGGTAACTAATGCTGGTGATTGATGTTAACACTATGTATAATATCACAACTAACCTCCACAACCTGAATAACCAAAACCAATGACTGACCCAGTGTAAATATAACTTAGTTAACACAGAATTAAAAAATCACAGCTATATGTTAACCCCAGAAAATAAATACTTATAATACTCTATAATATAGTCAGCTGACAATTTCAAAACTTATAAACAAGCAAAGCAAATATCAGCAATGCAACACATCATAATAGCTCATTTTAGTAGTATTATTATAAAAATAAAAAATACTTGAAAAACGTTATCAGTATAAAGAACATAGAACTATATGTCCGCAAATATCACAAAATGCAAGCATATAGGTGTAAATCAAATCCAATATAAAATGCCAGTCCCAACAAACTATAGAGTAGGCACCCCAACAATATAGTTACAAAAAGCAGTATAATTTGTAGAAATCAATTTTTGTCACTGATATCCTTGTCACAAGGTCAACTAGACTTATCGCAAGTGTGTAGAACCCAGTTCAGCATTTAAAAATAAACTGCTTCCCATGAAAAAGAAATGTATTTCCTAATGAGAATATACATTCCCTTCTTTCCTTCATATAGCTCACTCATAACAAACAATATCAAATTTTGTCCATACAAACTCACATGGCTAGTGATTAGCTTCCAAAATACTATTAGACCCAAAGGAAAAACAAAAATCCAAAGTTTTAGTAAAAAATGAATCAGTGACTTGCTTCCATAAACCAATATACCCATTGTCAAGGGAGCCTGCAGGATTTTTTGCAGGGGGGTGCAAACCCAGAGCCCCACCCATGCAGCCCCACCCCCTCCACCCACACAGCCTCACCCCTCACCCACGCAGCCATTCCAGTGTTCCATTACTTGGATATTTCTTCCCATTTGTCATAGACACTGTTCAAATCTCTCAGTGTGCATACTGTTTTATGCTTTACTTCTACAATGATTATAGATATTTGGATTTCATTTACAACTTGTATTTCAAATTTTACAGCACAAACTCTGATAGACATTTACTAAACCTAAACAAAGCAATAGTCTTACAATGAAAACAGACTTAGCATTAAAACTTATCTACCTTTGAAACCCACATTCACTGAAACAGCATTGAAACCCACATTCAAAGAAAATGCATCTGGCCAGTGGCAGGATAAGTTTACCTTTGGGCTGTTTTCAAATCATAGGCTCCTTGCACACATTTTTAGAACCATGCAAAAGTTCTTTGATTCACCTTTCTGACTGTATTAATTATATTATATAATAATTGAATTTCATCCCTTGTATAATGCAGCACCACTTGTTAGAGTGTGTTTTAAATTTATAGTTCTGAACATTTTTCCTTTAAGCAATGAAACAAATCATATGAACCAGTAATGACAACCTGCCCAATTCAGAACATTTCAACCGTGATGGGCCACTCAAACTTCTGTCATACAATCCACCCATATCAATCAATATGCAGAATCTCTGCAGAAGTAAAAGTCGTCTGAATAATTCCACATTAAAGAGATCTGAAACCAATGAAGAGGTTGTTGCTAGAAAACAACTTTATATTTCAGTGTTTCATTTACAAATTCAGTGCTGTTTCCCTTGAATAATAAATTGCTTATGTTACATTAAAAGAAATGGTAAGCTGGTATATTGCAATAGGGAATGGGTGGCAAGCTGAAAAACAGGTTCATAGTTATTAGGTGTCTCATCCAAAGGAGGACATACTAAGGACTACAGTACCATATACCCCCTTAAAATACAAATGTACATGCTGTAGGAATAGAACCTACAGCCCTTTGCATTAAGATGCAAGCATGCTACCTGCTGTGCTAACACTGCTTTAACATTCTATACCACAATAATGATACCATATGCAGAACAGAACAGCTGCACATTTTAAGCGGATTTAGCATGAGCAGCAGTAACCTTTGCTTCCCTTGAAGCTCACAATTCCTTGAAAATGCACTTGAAAATAAATTCCACCTGCTAGATCTAACTAGGGCATCTCTCTCTCTCTCTCTCTCTCTCTCTCTCTCTCTCTCTGTCTCTCTCTGTCTGACTCTGTCTGTTTCTCTCACACACACACCTCAATTTCTTAGTGCAAGAAATCTGGACAAAGCCTAAAATAAACAGGGACAGATTATAAATATTGCTTTCATGAACTTATAAAATTGCTAGAATAACATGATTTGTGTTGGTATGCATTTTTCTAAAGGATATGATGTCTAAAACTATTTAGCAACTTCAATCGTTTTTAGGAGGAATATGGGGCAAAAATCTGGACATTCTGCAAAAACCTGGACAGCTGAGGGGTGTGCTACCTCCCTTTTATACATACACACACACACACACACACACACACACACACACACACACACACACACACACACACACACACACACAGGCCCCAAACTAGGGGCACATTTAGAAAGTTGCAGAACAGGATTTGTGTTAGAATGAGTTTCAGGCTTGATATCTTTCAGAAAATATAAATGCATGTCATTATTTTAGTAACTTTAATCCTTAGCTCATCCCAGTGAGAAGCAGATCACTTAATACTCATATCTTGCCTGGTAAAAACATACTGTATAACAGATTAACACTAACAAAAATGGGTTTTTGGTCTCTTTGAATAAAATCAGTGTGCCCTGAGGCAAATGTACTGGTTAATTAATGTCCAGCTAGTATAAATTCTTTTTTTCTAGAAAGAAATAATACATCACCTTGTTTATTTGCTCTGTGTGATCTTTGACAACCTCAGCATTAACTCTCAGTACTTGATCTCTGAGGATTTGCTGATAACACAGAGGTGTGTAACTGCATTGAATAGGTTGCACTTGGCTTCTTTTTCACTGCTTTCTGTTCCAGAGAGTTAGAAGAAAACTGGAAGGCCTGCTGAGAGTATTAAGTACCGAAAATGGAAAACATGTTTCAATACTTTGAAACGGTCCTTAATTCGTAAATGTTGCAGCCATTTTATGTAAATAAAGAACTTACTATAGAGGTGACATTTAAAATAGTAATTTCCTTAAGAAGAAAATAAATTGCAAAGCATTTATTTTATTTAAATTAGTAGTTCTAAGGACAAAATACATTGCTATCTACGTTATCTGATTTTTACTAGTGCAATGTAACTTACGCTTCAGTTCTGTCATAATGTATGTTATTAACTTGTATCCTCGAGAAGCACACTAGTGTATTGCAGTCTGGACTCTCTGTAGTTAGACAATAAGCTTCTTTGTGCAGTCCATCACCCTTACAGCAGATTTGGTTGACTGCCATGTTTGATCAGTTATCATGCTACCTACAGGTTGTATGAAAATCTCTCTAGTTTTCATATCTGAAAGCTTTCAAGGCACTAAATCAAACATGGGAGCTGTCTCTGTGCTGTTTTCGGTCTGTGAAGACAGTGATAAGAGGACAACTATAGATCTTCACTGTTACGATTTTTTTTTCTGAAAGAGAACTCTGTGAAAGTATTGCCGTTTTTCTTTGAAAACTCAATTTTTTAAAACGGAACACTTCTTGACAGATATGGCATGCCTGTTTTTATAACGCTTGTGTAGATGGCATCACACTTTGCAAATTTTCTATTTTCAGTTTAAAATTTTTTGTTGCAGATGTACTTGCATCCATGTGCTTTGTGTGTACTTTTGCTTTTTTTGCAATGCATGTTTAATGAAGAAACATTGCATTTTTTAATGAAGAAAACGTTGCTATTATATGACTGAGTAAAGCTACAGTAAAACGCTGAATTGAATCAGAGACATCTTGAAGTTATGCTTTCACAAGATTGCTTCTGGTATGCAGAAGTTACGTTGGGTTGTCTCAGCCAGGGGTGACAAAAATCCACAGCAGTAAATGACTAAATTGTAACAAAGTTCCAGATGGGACTTACAGTTCACACATAGGTAAACACAAACACATTCATTTCATCCTTTCTCTCAAATAAATCAGACGTACCTGCAAACATACATACACACATACTTCTTACCTGGCTTGACGGCCGCAGAGGATTGCTACTCAAAAAAGTAGAACAGAAGAGCTGCATGAAAATAAATGCTCCCAGTCCCAGCTCAAGAACAGTACATCCATGCTTATGGTCACCAAAAGAACCGCTAATTCTTGAATTTTAAATTGCTCGCACTCATGCTACGTACAGTAGAGCCCTTGGCCAATTTCGACAGGCTGTTCATGGAGCTGATGTCATTGTGCATGCCTCTGCACATGATGACATCAGTAGGAAGAAATATTAAAAAAATAAGCCAAGAAATTGAGAAATGAAGGGGTGCCACTCGGAAATCGTGGCACCCCATTTTTTTGTACCTGAAAACCAGTAAAAAACAAGATTCTCGGTACGGTTGAGAGGTATGCTGGATGCAAAGGGCGTTCTTAAAGAAGAACGCTCTTAAATTTTTTTTTTAATTAGAAGTAAAATTAATCTTCTGGTTAGCCGATTCCAGGGGGGTACAAGTGCACCCCCTTGCACCTGCCTGCGGGCGCCCTTGCCCATTGTGGAAAATGGCGACCGATAATATCCATTAGAAAAGTCCACTGTTTAAACACGAATGCCAGTCATCACCAGCCTCGATTCCGTACTTCCAGAACACTTTGTGGAAATATATACATCCCAGAAATGCTTCCAATATGCCCGTTGTAAAAAATTGCAGCTAGTAATGTCTGTATGATAAATCCACTGTTTAAACATGAACAAAGGTTATCACCAATCACAGCAGCATACCTGGATCCAAAAACAACTCCCCAACAACAACTCCAATAACTGATAGCTTGCTTCAGGAACACTTCTTTAAGGTATACACAGCCGAGGTATACTCTTAATACGCTCATTATTAAAGATGACAATCAATAATGTCCAACAGATAAATATACTATTTAGACACTAGCAAAAGTTGTCACCAGTTACTGTTATATTGCTGGACCCAAACGCAACTCCCCTATAGGAGTATTAATTATTACCATAGAAATGCCCTTTGTTAAAAATGATGGCCAGTAATGTTCCTGGACCTAAGGATAACTCACATAACTGATAGCTTACTCAGAAACACTTCCTTTAGATCTATATAAAGATATTCCCAATATGACTGTTGTTGAAAAATGGTGGCCAATAATGCCCGTTAAGTGAATACACTGTTTGAACATGAACTAACGTTGTCATAAATCACAGTAACATTCCTAGACCCAAAAACAACTCCCCTATAGGAATATAAATTGTTACCATAGGAAGAATGTTCCAAAGCAAAATGTTGGAAGCGCCCGTTGTTGAAAATGGTGACCAATAGTGTCCGTTAGATAAATCCACCATTTATACCCAAACAGAAATTATCACCAACCACAATTTCATTCTTAATATGCATTAAGTGATTGTCAAGCTGAATTTTCAAAGAACCTTTTTCAAATAAGTGTAATGAAACACCCTTTTTAAATACAATCCTCATTTGTTCCACCAGTCAGAACAAAAAAGATATTAATTAATTTCAATACAAGGAACACGCCCACAACAAAATGTGCAGTCAACACAGCTACATAAAGAATACCAAATACAACATATATAAACATATTTAATGAGCTAAGGATAATGACCTAGAAAATGAAAGAGAAAGGCACCAGCTAATTCCACAGTGACGAAATATGTAATAATCACAAGCTTTATTCCAAAGATAAAAACTGTATTAAAAGGTTAGCACTTTCGTTTAAATAAATGTTAAACTTCTTCAGACACCACTTGTAGGTTTTTCAAGCGTGGGGCTTGCTATTAGAACTGAGAGAGCTCGAATGGCAAGTAAGGCTACTAGCAGACAGCTGGCCAGGAATTAATGAACGGAGCTCCATTGCCCCAATTTTGAAGCTTAACACATTAAAAAGAAGTAAAATAAAATAAATGTGATATATAAAGGAAATATACAGATACTTTATATTGAATTCAGAGTTGAATAATGACCTTTTATGCATGGATAGGGCAGCATTGTTTTAAATTGAATATTGCTTTAAATTGAATGTTACTTGATTAAGAGGAAATTATGTCATTATAATGATTTGTATTTAAAATGGGAAAAACTTAAAAATGGTGTCCGAAGAAGTTTAACATTTATTTAAACGAAAACGCTAACCTTTTAATACAGTTTTTATCTTTGGAATAAAGCTTGTGATTATTACATATTTTGAAGAGGTGGCTCGTCACTGTGGAATTAGCTGATACGTTGCCTTCCTCTTTTGTTTTTATAAGTTTATCAGTGTGGTTTGTGGTTTTACCTAGAAAATGAGACAATGCTGAAAAAATATTATATAACCCTATAAAATAGAGATATCCCTGGACCTGTATTCGAACTGATTAAATCCTATTTACGCAGACCTTTTTATGGGTTACCTGGAACACCATATGATCTATGATAGGAACTATAATATCTTCATTGATGAAATGGATATCTGGCATAGGTACCTGGATGACTGCTGGATGATTTGGAAATCTGATGCAGTATTTACAAGAATTTGTTTGTTATCTTAATGATAATAAATGGGGCATCCACTTTACTGTTGACTCCAACAGGAGGTTGATTCCATTTTTGGATGTCTTGGACAATAAACAACATGATGGTACTTTAGCCAGTACAGTTTATAGGAAGCCCTTTCATTCCAACTCATTACTGCATGCATCCAGCTGTCATTCAGGTCATATTACGAGGAATATTCCGAAATCCCAATTTATGAGGATAAAATAGATATGTTCAAGTGAGACAGATCTTGTCCATTTCAATGAGGATTTAACCCATAGATTTGTAGAACGGGGGTATTCAGCCAAACATTTGTCATACACCAGTTCTGCTGTGGGTAAGATGTCTAGGGAAGAATTGCTTACCTATCAATGTTCTAAATCCCATCAAGGATCTAAAATTAGGTTCACTACCACCTTTGGTAGAAATATAAACATCTTACTCAGTTGATACAAAAACACTGGGATATTTTACGTTCTGATGAATATTTGGCTAGAATATTGGACAACAGATGTGCTTTTTCTTATCGAAAAGAGGGGTTACTCTAGGGAAACATTTAAGTTTTTATAAAAGGCATTAATCTTTCCAAGTGAGAACTCAACGTACTTTAGATGGTAACAAATATAAAATCCCTTATAAACAAGGAGCAAAGGATCCAGGCTGAGAATGTTTCCAAAATAACAGCAAAAAATCCACAAATATGCATTCAGGTACCAGTTTGTTAACAGAGGACACAAGCGCTTTCACAGTTGCTTCTTCAGGTGTAACTCCTACCATAAAAGCACACACCTTATATACTCTTCCCAAATAGTCTAAATGATCAATTAACAGACTAAAACATTTAAAAAGATAGTATACATGAATAATTGTTTATAAGGGATTTTATATTTGTTTCTGCAATATTGCTGCTTTTTGGGCTCTGTTTTTGCTGGTACTTTAGATGGTACCAACGTATATGGTTGTTTTTCCTGTGAAGATTGCACTTTCTGTAGATATCTACTGAAAAGCAAGGAGTTCTCCACTAAAAATACAACAAATGTTTTTGAAATCCGGACTCTTACAAATTGCAGTAGCAGTTGGGTGATCTATTTGGCTGAGTGCCACTGCCCTGCATTTTACATAGGTCAGACATCTAGGTCTTTTAAATTATGGATTTCAGAACATTTGAGTAATATCAGAAATAAGGTTATCACATTGTCTGGAGACTTTATACATGGAAATTTTTACATAGATCTTTTTATACACCTTTGATGATGAATAAAAAAATAATAAAGATAATTTATGTAAGAGATGTAATGTAGAAATTAATGCTGACTGGGCTCATATGTTTTATGACTGTATAAAATTGAAAGAATACTGGAAGTCAATTAATGAATTTTTGCAGGCTCTTTTTACAGATAATTTCATTACTTCTAAATCTCTTATATTATTCAACACACCTGTACCTCAAAATGTTAAAAAGGTTAAGCTTCCCTTGTTATGGTCTATTCTAGTAGTGGCTAGGAAAATAATAACTAGAAATTGGATTTCAGATACAACTCCTTCGTTCAATGAATTTAAAAATGTTATGAATATAGTGTGCCATATGGAAATAAACACAATTAGGACAAGAACAAATAGAAAAACATCTTATTATATTGTATGGGATAATTTACAAAATTTGTTAAAAAAATTTTAATTTCAATAGCATGGTATTTTAGTTTAATTAATTGATCTGATTGTAGTGGATGTCTTTGTAAATACTTTAGTTGTTTTGCTGAATATTATAATAATACCTATTTTTAATTACTTGTATAAAATTGTTATGATATTTCTCTTATATGTTAAAACAATAAACCTGTTTTGAAAAAAAAAGAAATAAGGTTATCACAAATGCCTTATACAAGCATACATTGGTTCATAAAATGACCAGGTTTATTTTACCATCATTGACAAGGTTGTGGGTTCCAAGTTCTCCAAGAACAAATGGCATGAACTTCTAAATAAAAAGGAAAGGTCATGGATCATTCATCTTGGGGGGGGGGGTTGTTTCCCCCTGGACTAAATGATAAGCTTTAGAGACATATATTAAATATAATATCAAGATTTAATTTAGTCAGTTTGATTACAGGTCCCTGTCAGAGATATCTCTATTTTATAGGGTTATATAATAATTTTTCAGCATTGTCTCATTTTCTAGGTCATTATCCTTAGCTCATTAAATATGTTTATATATCTTATATTTGGTATTCTTTATGTAGCTGTGTTGAGTGCAGATTTTGTTGTGGGCGTGTTCCTTGTATTGAAATTAATTAATATCTGTTTGTTCTGATTGGTGGAACAAATGAAGATTGTATTTAAAAAGTGTGTTTCATTACACTGATTTGTCTTCTTGCATTGATAAAGGTCTTTAGGGTCGAAACCGGTCTGCCTTATGTTTAAATAAAAGGTTGGATTCCTCTTCTGTGCTGGCCATTTGTGCTTTTTACTCTGGATAAAACTAGGACACAGGTTCTGGAAAGATACTATTCTCTAGATGTCCCTCAGAAAATAGAGATTTTTTTGTGGGCTGTCCAGAGCGTCAAGAAAAAAAAATTCATATGTCAGCAACACACTTATACTAATATCTATAATTGAAGTTCCTTTTGAAAGAATTGCAGTAGACATTGTTGGACCATTAGTAAAGTCTAGCAATAGGTTTCAGTATATCTTAGCAGTATTAAATTACACTACTAAATTTCCAGATAGGATTCAGTTTTGAAATGCTAACTGCAGAACCCATGCAAAAGAACTCATGTTCTCCAGGGTAGACATATAAAAAGAAGTTCTGACAGACCAAGACATTCCCTTTATATCTAAGATCCTGTATCACCTTTGTCAGTGTTTCTAGGTAAAGCTGCAAATGACATCCATCAATCACCCTCAGACAGATGGTTTCATTTCAATGCTTTCAATGAGCATTAAAATCAAACTTAAGGAAAGTCATAGACAAATACGGAAAGAACAGGGATCAGCTTTTGCCATACCTCATTTTTGCTATTTGAGAGGTACCAGAGACTTTTATAATGTTTACTCTCTATGGTAGATACCATAGTTTTTTTACTGGGTACAGCTGAAGAAACATGGGAAGAGGAAAGAAAACCTTTTAAAGAGCATTTTGGAGCAATCTATCAGCCCACAGGATAGGGTAAACGTGATTATGCCAGTTGTGCAGGAACATATGAAAAGAAACAAGCCAGTCAACAGGAAATATGTAATAGAAATGCCCAAAAAAAGAAATGCCAGGTAGGGGACCAAGTTCTAGTTCTGGCTCCTGCAGCACAGAACACAGTTCCTGACCAAATAGCAGGGACCCTTTGAATTAACTAAAAGAATGAATGAACTTCACTACAAAGCTGGGCAGGTGAATAAGAGACACACTAAGAAAATTTACTAAATAAATGTCTTTAAACCTTAGCATGCGATACAAGCTGCTGCAGTAAATGTGATAAAAGAGGTTAGAGACTGAAAGGAAGAGAAATGGCTGATAACCATACCTTAGGTAATAATAAATGGTGGTCCTTAAAAACCTCAAAAACAAGAAAAACAGAAATTTCTACTAAGGAGCAGAGATATTATCAGATCTTCCCAGCAGAACTACAACTATAAGCATAATACAGAAACAGTTCTTGGGGAAAAGTCAACTTGCAATCCCAAAGGGTGCCTTACTCCCAGAAACAAACATTCTGTGAAGAAACGCATAAAATGTTTAAGCTGAAATAATTGAAAAGCCAAGTAGTGAATGGAGCAGTTCAATAGTTTTGGTCAAGCAAAGCAAACACCTCAGCAGGGTAAAGTTCCTTGGTAAAACGAAAAAGCAGAGCAGTAGAGCAATTCCAAGGCACACCAATAGCCAGTAATCCAAAGCTTCCAAACGAAAAAAGATCTTTATTGCAGCAGAACTTCTCCACACAGTAAGCGCTTTCACGTTGTATAAACGCTTCTTCAGACTTCAATAAAATGCATTGAAATTCTAGCCTTTATATACTATGGTTACCAAAGACTTAACCAATTAATCAATTAAACAATGTTTTGAATTCTTAAAGTGCAAGTGCTCACTACAAACAAATACATAAAAAATGTATAAAAAGTACATCAGAAAAATACTTAAAAAATGCTTAAAAACTAAGAAGACATCATAGGTGTCACATGCATTTAAAAATTATACTAAATATTCCATGTGACACATTTAATCATTTAATGCTTAAAAGTCTTGGCTACTAAAAATGGTTTTAAAGTAATTTTTTCATTTAATCCATATTTATGTGCCTGTAATCTGAGGATCCATCTGTTCTCAACTTCCTCAGTACGATTTTTTATATTCCCTAACCTACTAGTGCTTTTTACTAATTCTAAAACTTTAAATCTAAAATGATGTACAGACCCTTTCTCCATAATATGTCTTGCTAAAGCATTGGTAGTATCTTCTTTACTGACCGCATATATATGCTCCCTTATACGCTCACGCAAGGTGCGATTTGTTTTTCCTACATAATATTTCTGACAGAATTGACACTATGCTAAGTAGACAAGATTTTTAGATCTACAATCAGCATAGCTCCTAAAAGTATAAATTCTTCCAGTGTGTGGGTGGGTGAAGGCATTATCCTCTGCTATGAATCTGCACTGATTGCAGGTCCTGCAGGGAAATGTTCCTGCTCTCTGTGACCTTAGATGTCCTATGTCTGTTTTTTTCATAGCATAGAAGTCTCCTTAGAGATTTCATGTTCCTATATGCTATATTGGGTGTCTCTTCCACTAAAGTCTTGATTCTATCGTCCATCACTAAAATTTTCCAGTTATTTTCTATAATCCTTCTGATCTGGCCATTTCTGTTAGTATATGGTATAATAAGCCTATTTTTCACGGCAGATGACTTTTTCATGTCCATAATATTAGCTTCTGTCTTGTTATAGTAGAATGGTTTACCCCTATCTGATCTCAATTTATCACTTGTAGCTATGGTGTCATGTACCACTTTCTTGTTATATCCTCTGGATGTAAAATCTCTTTCTAAGATATCTTTCTGATTTATAAAAGCTGACTCATTGGTAGTTAGCTTGGATGCCCTGAGTGTTTGATTCTTAACTATATTCGAATAGATATGTTTAGGGTGTATACTACTACGATGAAGGAAATTATTCCTCCAACAAGTTTTCCTGAACATTTCAGTATTGATACCATTTGGTCCCTTCATCAACTGTACATCAAGAAATTGTATTACTTCACATGAGTGAGTACTTTGAAACTCTAAAAAATCAGTGGTCCCATTCAAATAGCAGATGAATTCAGCTAGATCTTGTTCTGTTCCTCTCCATATTAAAAAAACATCATCTACAAAACGACTGTAGTGTATTATATGCTCATTAAATAATAAATTGTTCAACACATAGGCATCCTCCCAATATGCCAACACTAGGTTGGCATAGGAGTTTGCACAAGGGGTTCCCATTGCAACTCCCTTTCTTTGCAAGTAGTATTTATTCTCATACAACAGAACATTATTTTCTATGACTATTTCAAGCAGGGACATCCATCTTATAATCTTATTATTCTCTATACCATTCTTAAGCAAAAACAGTCTCAAATATTCAATGCCAGTACTGTTAGGGATTGATGTAAACAGAGATTTCACATCTAGAGTGACGAAAATATCGTCATTTTCAATTGGGTTGCTGTTATTGCATCTTGCAAGATTCTCTATGATCTGTTGTGTGTCACGTAGAATATATTTTGTATTTGTCACTATCGGTTTAAACTGTTTATCTAGAAATATAGATAGTGATTCCGTCAGCCAGCCTTTGCTGGAGACTATTGGCCTAAGTGGTGGATCATACATCTCTTTGTGTATTTTTGGCAGGCCCCTAAAGGTGGGAACCAAGGGGTTCTCAACAAGGAAATATCTGTATAGTCCCATGTCGATAACATTACTGAGGACCAAATCATACAACTGTCCATGCACATCCTTGATCAATTTATTCAACAAACTTGCACTTAAGAGACTATATGTGTCCACTTCCGCTAACATTAAACAGATTTTCCTGTTATACATCTCCCTGTCCATGATCACTATAGCTCCCCCTTTATCTGCCTGTCTTATCACAATCTGATCATTTCGCTGTAAATCTAGGATAGCTTTCTTCTCCTCGATAGTGACATTAAAAAATTCAGATTTACCTGCGTTGTTGTTATACAGCTCTATCAAATCATGCTCACAAGCACGTTCAAAAACTTCTAACAATGGATGTTGCTGTGGTATAAATATAGATGGTTACCTAAATACATTACAATTCTCAGAAGTCCTTGCATGTGGTGAATCTTCACCATATAACATTTTAAGCGCTATATTCCTGGTAAACATTTTAATGTCTACTATTAGATCAGTCACATCAGTAAATCCTGATGGAATAAAGCTCAATCCTTTGTTTAAAATGGATAACTCATAGTCATTTAAGTCATACCTTGAGATGTTAACGACTAAGTTCTGTGTATCAATCTCAGGGCTTTTCTTTGCTTCTCGTATATTTCTTCTGTTCCCTTTCTTTTCTTCGTAGCATTCTGTGGTGACCATATCCTTTTCTCTACTGGCTTGAAGGGGAGCGGAAAAGAAGGGAACCCCTCATTGGATGTAAACACTTCACCTTCCCCCTCAATTATATCCACAATGGAGCTGACGGCCGGTGATTTCATTCTTACACCTCGTATAGAGCCTTCATCGATGTTTTCCTTATTATTCGACTGCTGAATGCTGCCTTCCACATCCAAATGAACCATCGCTTCAATGGTAACTTGTCGCTTGGGATTCCCTCCTGTTCTCGTCATCAATGAGGCGCCAACATTTGAATTCTCAGTGGCAGATGGTTCTACGCTGGGGGGAGGATGCACCGCTGTCATCATTAGCTGAATGGTGTTCTGATTGGGGGTACCTTTGATCAAGGTAGAATGTGGTTTAGAGTTGATACTGGCAACAGCATGATCTGAATGATTAATAGCCTTATCTCTCAGCCACGAGAACACCTGGCCTTTTTGAAAGTCGACATAATCTCTCTCTAGTTTCCTTTTTTTATCCTGTAATGATTTGTGGTCGATAGAGGAAAGCATAATCTTGAGATCATCGTACAACATGTCTAATTCACGTTCATCAAATAGACTTAACAGCTCTGCTTCCAGAGTCTGAATCTCATTTAATAAAGTCTCTTGTGTCACGTTATAATGCTCAATTAATATTTTGACATACCCAAAACTGGTGTCCAAATTTAACTTTTGCCACTTAGATAGTAGACTAGGGTTTGAGTTCCCAAAGGTGGGCATCTTGAGAACTCTTAGCCCCCTCGGCACCAATCAGAAGCTTAAACAAGCTTCCATGTGTGATTTCTGCCATTGGATGTTCTTTAATTTGTGTAGCTTGTTCTCTAGGCATCTAGTGATTAAAATTATGTCCATATCATGCTTGCGATTTACATTCACAGTATCACTAGTACTTAAATCTTTGGCTGTTAACTTCAATAATGGATTAGCACTCATCTGTACGAGACTATTAAGGCAAAATGCCTTGTCTGATAGCAAAACATTTGAATTGTTACTTATCTCCACAGCCATGTCCCAGCGAGAGGTAAACAGTCAAAATGTCAAGCAAAGCAAACACCTCAGCAGGGTAAAGTGCCTTGGTAAAACGAAAAAGCAGAGCAGTAGAGCAATTCCAAGGCACACCAATAACCAATAATCCAAAACTTCCAAACGAAAAAAGACCTTTATTGCAGCAGAACTTCTCCACACAGTAAGCGCTTTCACGTTGTATAAACGCTTCTTCAGACTTCAGTAAAATGCATTGAAATTCTAGCCTTTATATACTATGGTTACCAAAGACTTAACCAATTAATCAATTAAACAATGTTTTGAATTCTTAAAGTGCAAGTGCTCACTACAAACAAATACATAAAAAATGCATAAAAAGTACATCAGAAAAATACTTAAAAAATGCTTAAAAACTAAGAAGACATCATAGGTGTCACATGCATTTAAAAATTATACTAAATATTCCATGTGACACATTTAATCATTTAATGCTTAAAAGCCTTGGCTACTAAAAATGGTTTTAAAGTAATTTTTTCATTTAATCCATATTTATGTGCCTGTAATCTGAGGATCCATCTGTTCTCAACTTCCTCAATACGATTTTTTAAGGTCAGAGAGAGCAGGAGCATTTCCCTGCAGGACCTGCAATCAGTGCAGATTCATAGCAGAGGATAATGCCTTCACCCACCCACACACTGGAAGAATTTATACTTTTAGGAGCTATGCTGATTGTAGATCTAAAAATCTTGTCTACTTAGCACAGTGTCAATTCTGTCAGAAATATTATGTAGGGAAAACAAATCGCACCTTGCGTGAGCGTATAAGGGAGCATATATATGCGGTCAGTAAAGAAGATACTACCAATGCTTTAGCAAGACATATTATGGAGAAAGGGTCAGTACATCATTTTAGATTTAAAGTTTTAGAATTAGTAAAAAGCACTAGTAGGTTAGGGAATATAAAAAATCGTACTGAGGAAGTTGAGAACAGATGGATCCTCAGATTACAGGCACATAAATATGGATTAAATGAAAAAATTACTTTAAAACCATTTTTAGTAGCCAAGGCTTTTAAGCATTAAATGATTAAATGTGTCACATGGAATATTTAGTATAATTTTTAAATGCATGTGACACCTATGATGTCTTCTTAGTTTTTAAGCATTTTTTAAGTATTTTTCTGATGTACTTTTTATACATTTTTTATGTATTTGTTTGTAGTGAGCACTTGCACTTTAAGAATTCAAAACATTGTTTAATTGATTAATTGGTTAAGTCTTTGGTAACCATAGTATATAAAGGCTAGAATTTCAATGCATTTTATTGAAGTCTGAAGAAGCGTTTATACAACGTGAAAGCGCTTACTGTGTGGAGAAGTTCTGCTGCAACAAAGGTCTTTTTTCATTTGGAAGCTTTGGATTATTGGCTATTGGTGTGCCTTGGAATTGCTCTACTGCTCTGCTTTTTCGTTTTACCAAGGCACTTTACCCTGCTGAGGTGTTTGCTTTGCTTGACATTTTGACTGTTTACCTCTCGCTGGGACATGGCTGTGGAGATAAGTAACAATTCAAATGTTTTGCTATCAGACAAGGCATTTTGCCTTAATAGTCTCGTACAGATGAGTGCTAATCCATTATTGAAGTTAACAGCCAAAGATTTAAGTACTAGTGATACTGTGAATGTAAATCGCAAGCATGATATGGACATAATTTTAATCACTAGATGCCTAGAGAACAAGCTACACAAATTAAAGCACATCCAATGGCAGAAATCACACATGGAAGCCTGTTTAAGCTTCCGATTGGTGCCGAGGGGGCTAAGAGTTCTCAAGATGCCCACCTTTGGGAACTCAAACCCTAGTCTACTATCTAAGTGGCAAAAGTTAAATTTGGACACCAGTTTTGGGTATGTCAAAATATTAATTGAGCATTATAACGTGACACAAGAGACTTTATTAAATGAGATTCAGACTCTGGAAGCAGAGCTGTTAAGTCTACTTGATGAACGTGAATTAGACATGTTGTACGATGATCTCAAGATTATGCTTTCCTCTATCGACCACAAATCATTACAGGATAAAAAAAGGAAACTAGAGAGAGATTATGTCGACTTTCAAAAAGGCCAGGTGTTCTCGTGGCCGAGAGATAAGGCTATTAATCATTCAGATCATGCTGTTGCCAGTATCAACTCTAAACCACATTCTACCTTGATCAACGGCACCCCCAATCAGAACACCATTCAGCTAATGACGACAGTGGTGCATCCTCCCCCCAGCGTAGAACCATCTGCCACTGAGAATTCAAACGTTGGCGCCTCATTGATGACGAGAACAGGAGGGAATCCCAAGCGACAAGTTACCATTGAAGTGATGGTTCATTTGGATGGGGAAGGCAGCATTCAGCAGTCGAATAATAAGGAAAACATCGATGAAGGCTCTATACGAGGTGTAAGAATGAAATCACCGGCCGTCAGCTCCATTGTGGATACAATTGAGGGGGAAGGTGAAGTGTTTACATCCAACGAGGGGTTCCCTTCTTTTCCGCTCCCCTTCAAGCCAGTAGAGAAAAGGATATGGTCACCACAGAATGCTACGAAGAAAAGAAAGGGAACAGAAAAAATATACGAGAAGCAAAGAAAAGCCCTGAGATCGATACACAGAACTTAGTCGTTAACATCTCAAGGTATGACTTAAATGACTATGAGTTATCCATTTTAAACAAATGATTGAGCTTTATTCCATCAGGATTTACTGATGTGACTGATCTAATAGTAGACATTAAAATGTTTACCAGGAATATAGCGCTTAAAATGTTATATGGTGAAGATTCACCACATGCAAGGACTTCTGAGAATTGTAATGTATTTAGGCAACCATCTATATTTATACCACAGCAACATCCATTGTTAGAAGTTTTTGAACGTGCTTGTGAGCATGATTTGATAGAGCTGTATAACAACAACGCAGGTAAATCTGAATTTTTTAATGTCACTATCGAGGAGAAGAAAGCTATCCTAGATTTACGGCGAAATGATCAGATTGTGATAAGACAGGCAGATAAAGGGGGAGCTATAGTGATCATGGACAGGGAGATGTATAACAGGAAAATCTGTTTAATGTTAGCGGAAGTGGACACATATAGTCCCTTAAGTGCAAGTTTGTTGAATAAATTGATCAAGGAAGTGCATGGACAGTTGTATGACTTGGTCCTCAGTAATGTTATTGACATGGGACTATACAGATATTTCCTTGTTGAGAACCCCTTGGGTCCCACCTTTAGGGGCCTGCCAAAAATACACAAAGAGATGTATGATCCATCACTTAGGCCAATAGTCTCCAGCAAAGGCTGGCTGACGGAATCACTATCTATATTTCTAGATAAACAGTTTAAACCGATAGTGACAAATACAAAATATATTCTACGTGACACACAACAGTTCATAGAGAATCTTGCAAGATGCAATAACAGCAACCCAATTGAAAATGACGATATTTTCGTCACTCTAGATGTGAAATCTCTGTTTGCATCAATCCCTAACAGTACTGGCATTGAATATTTGAGACTGTTTTTGCTTAAGAATGGTATAGAGAATAATAAGATTATAAGATGGATGTCCCTGCTTGAAATAGTCCTAGAAAATAATGTTCTGTTGTATGAGAATAAATACTACTTGCAAAGAAAGGGAGTTGCAATGGGAACCCCTTGTGCAAACTCCTATGCCAACCTAGTGTTGGCATATTGAGAGGATGCCTATGTGTTAAACAATTTATTATTTAATGAGCATATAATACACTACAGTCGTTTTGTAGATGATGTTTTTTAATATGGAGAGGAACAGAACAAGATCTAGCTGAATTCATCTGCTATTTGAATGGGACCACTGATTTTTTAGTTTCAAAGTACTCACTCATGGGAAGTAATACAATTTCTTGATGTACAGTTGACGAAGGGACCAAATGGTATCAATACTGAAATGTTCAGGAAAACTTGTTGGAGGAATAATTTCCTTCATCGTAGTAGTATGCACCCTAAACATATCTATTCGAATATAGTTAAGAATCAAACACTCAGGGCATCCAAGCTAACTACCAATGAGTCAGCTTTTATAAATCAGAAAGATATCTTAGAAAGAGATTTTACATCCAGAGGATATAACAAGAAAGTGGTACATGACACCATAGCTACAAGTGATAAATTGAGATCAGATAGGGGTAAACCATTCTACTATAACAAGACAGAAGCTAATATTATGGACATGAAAAAGTCATCTGCCATGAAAAATAGGCTTATTATACCATATACTAACAGAAATGGCCAGATCAGAAGGAGTATGGAAAATAACTGGAAAATTTTAGTGATGGACGATAGAATCAAGACTTTAGTGGAAGAGACACCCAATATAGCATATAGGAACATGAAATCTCTAAGGAGACTTCTATGCTATGAAAAAACAGACATAGGACATTTAAGGTCACAGAGAGCAGGAACATTTCCCTGCAGGACCTGCAATCAGTGCAGATTCATAGCAGAGGATAATGCCTTCACCCACCCACACACTGGAAGAATTTATACTTTTAGGAGCTATGCTGATTGTAGATCTAAAAATCTTGTCTACTTAGCACAGTGTCAATTCTGTCAGAAATATTATGTAGGAAAAACAAATTGCACCTTGTGTGAGCGTATAAGGGAGCATATATATGCGGTCAGTAAAGAAGATACTACCAATGCTTTAGCAAGACATATTATGGAGAAAGGGTCTGTACATCATTTTAGATTTAAAGTTTTAGAATTAGTAAAAAGCACTAGTAGGTTAGGGAATATAAAAAATCGTACTGAGAAAGTTGAGAACAGATGGATCCTCAGATTACAGGCACATAAATATGGATTAAATGAAAAAATTACTTTAAAACCATTTTTAGTAGCCAAGGCTTTTAAGCATTAAATGATTAAATGTGTCACATGGAATATTTAGTATAATTTTTAAATGCATGTGACACCTATGATGTCTTCTTAGTTTTTAAGCATTTTTTAAGTATTTTTCTGATGTACTTTTTATGCATTTTTTAGTATTTGTTTGTAGTGAGCACTTGCACTTTAAGAATTCAAAACATTGTTTAATTGATTAATTGGTTAAGTCTTTGGTAACCATAGTATATAAAGGCTAGAATTTCAATGCATTTTATTGAAGTCTGAAGAAGCGTTTATACAACGTGAAAGCGCTTACTGTGTGGAGAAGTTCTGCTGCAATAAAGGTCTTTTTTCGTTTGGAAGCTTTGGATTATTGGCTATTGGTGTGCCTTGGAATTGCTCTACTGCTCAATAGTTTTGGTTCCCAAACCAGATTGAACTCTCTGATTTTGTAATGGTTTTTTGAAACTCAATAGTATCTTCAAATTTAGGTGGATACATTATGCCCCAGGTAGATGATTTCATAGATAACTAGAGAAGGCTAAGTTGCTGACCACACTGAAACTAACGAGAGGATAGTAGCAGAGTCCCTTAACTAATAAGGCTAAGAAAAGATTGCCTTACTGATGGCTGATGGCTTGTTTCAGTATACCATTCTTCCTTTTGGCCATACAGAGCCCCCACATGTTCCAATGGCTGACGGACCTTATACCAAAAACTCACCACCTCTACACTGAAGCCTACTTGAATGATGTAATCATCTACTTGGATTACTGGAGCTCACAACTTCCCAAAGTCCAGTCTGTATTAGATTCCCTAAAATAGGGTGAGCTTACTGTTAATGCCCCAAATGTAAACTAAAGAGTGACAGAGAAACAGTATCTGTGGTATGTAATTAGATGGGGAAAATAGCCAGTTCACAAAGAAACAGGTAAGGGTCTTTTTACTTCTTGCAGATTATTATAGGAAATTCATACCCTATGTTCCCCTAGTGTATGTCACCTTACATGATAAACTAAAGGGAAACTGCCCAGTAAAATCAGATGGACTGCAGAGTCTATGAAGCTTTCCAACAATTAAAAATAAGCTTTGGTTCAGAGCCTGTTTTGATGTCCCTGATTCTTCTATTCTGTTCATTGCATATACAGATATCTTAGAAGTGGGACAGTCTTATCCTAGAGGGTAAGGGACGAGGAACACTCAATCTGCTGAAAGTAGACCAAGGTGGAAATCAGATATTCCATAATAGCGAAACAGAGTGTCTGGCCATTAAGTGGGCCTTAGGGTCTTTACTTTACTACCTAAAAGGTAGGCAATTTACCCTGGTTACAAATCACTCCCCACTGCAGTGGTTAAATCAGCAAAAGAAAGATGATGTCAAGTTTTGCTAATTGCCCTGGCACTGCAACCATTCTGTTTTCAGGTACAAAATCACACTGGTCTTCACTACCACAATGCAGATAGCCTAATGAAGGCCCACAGATCTTACAGTGGGCTGGAAGCCACTGAGTTCAAGATGGAGGGGATAATCTGTAGCAAATTATGGTGATTGCCACTAGTATATGGCTAACATATATATATATATATATATATATATATATATATATATATATATATATATATATATATAAAATGCTGGAAAAAATTACCTCTTTGTATGTCTTGGATATAACTCAGTATAATATAGAGTGCAAAAAAATATGGTTTATTCATGGGAAACTTTCAAGATTAAAGATAAAAGAGGCTCCAGGCATGACCCTGCATCTATTTAATCTATTTAAGGTGAGGGCAGTGGAAAATAATTAAGAAGTTTGGTGAGATTCTACAGAGGTCTGGAGCATACCTGTGTGAAGAGAGGTGAACCAAGGTCAGGGCACCAGGTATGTGATGAGGGTACAACACTGACAGGCTATTAGGCCAGTGGAAATGCTGATAACTGATGGCAACCTGAGTAAAGGATTGTAGCAAACACTGCTTGTGAAAGACTTGACATTTTGCTTTATACATTTGTCAGTTCCAAAGCTGGAGTTGCCAGTGTTCATTTCTGTGTAAATGATTCTATATTTGTTGTGTGTTTAGTTGTACTGTCTGGCCTCTGTGGCCCAGGTAGTGAATGAAAGGGATCTTTGGACCAGTTCACATAACCAGTTGGCAAATATTAAATAAGTAAATAAGATAAATAAAGTTCTGTTTGTGATTGTCACCAAAGTTTTGTTTCATATTTATCAACAACAGAGCTCTGCGTAATAATCATTTGCACTAGAAAGAGTAACTTACTGTTTGTAGACACTGTACTAGTTCTTTTATTTTAGTTTCCTTTTGGTGAAGTCCATCTGCAATTTTATGTTCTGTGCAATAAAAATGGTTCTGCTTTAATTAAAGGATAGTCAGTGTCTGCTGTTTAATTTCCACAATACATGTGCATTTCATTTGTATATGAAGGTCTTTTAATACAATTCAATTATCACTTTATTCCTGTTGTCATACACAATAAAAGAAGTAAATCAAACTTTAGTAACATTAGAAGGCCATTTGATAACCAAAAAAAGCAAAAGTAATCAATGTATTGGAGTGATGAAATAGAGCATGTTTTTTATGTGAGATCTATAGTCTCACAGCATTATAAAGTCCTTTAGTCTTTGAATTAAATTAATGTAATAATGTGCTATTGTTATAACACATATATATATATATATATATATATATATATATATATATATATGTATAAGAATCAAATATAGCTATGAATAAATTCACTGCATATGTCTAAGTAAGCATGGAGTTAAGGGGGGATGCTTTTGGCTACACTAAATATTAATTCATAAATTATTTGTTCTACCGATAATATTACAGGAGGGAGCAAATAAAACAAAGAATGGGTAAGTAAATATTAATAAACAATTTTTGTAATGAATATTTATGAAGGAATATTAAATCAGTAAACTTTATAATAAACGAGGAAGAGCTAATAACAACACAATGGACGATATTGCAAAATGCAGACAGTAGCACAGGGGAGGACCTCTTTCACATAGACACAGTACCCTGATACTAAACTCCAGCTCTGCTTTGGTACAATGTCATACTGAGGGTTAAACTATGCCTTAGGATTCCTACCACTATACAAATACTGAAAACTGATGCAGTGCACATTATGCTAATAATAGCTTGTAAGATTTTGTTATATTACATGTAAATAAACCCTGTTACCTATCACTTTGCCTAAACCAACCACCATCGAGCTCATAACCACCAAGTTAACCTGATGTTGGAAGCCCTCACAGCTCCAGGTACCAAGTTCACCTGAAGCTGGAAGTCCTCACAGCTCCAGGTAATTTAGAATTTAATATTGGGGTTAATAAGCATAACAACAGTATAGTACATAAAGTGTTTTGATTATGATTTGAATTCTGGAAAAGGACAACCTTGTTAAGCACCTTTCCTTTATAAGAAAAGTCTTTAAAAAATTTGTTAAGCATGTTTTACCACTGTTATATTCTAGTCTCATACTAGACAATTAACAGCAGACAACACTGGGCAGTATCTGAAGGATTTTCATAGCTTAGTACACTTTATTGCCACATAAAAAATATAGGTGTGGCAGACTGAAGTGTTTAACAGGTTTTAAGGCCATTTGTTCATCAGATGAGCATTTGACTTGTGGCTGCTGTCTGTAACTTATTTCATGATCCTTCACTTTTTTCTTTAACAATACATCAGTGCAGCTAAACCTAAACATCTGTGCATCACAAACACTTATAATTGGATAACTAGCAATACATCGGTGCAGCTAAACCTAAACATCTGTTTATCACAAGCACTTATAATTGCATAACTAGCAATACATCAGTGCAGCTAAACCTAAACATCTGTGTATCACAAGCACTTATAAATGGATAACTAGCAATACATCTGTGCAACTAAACCTAAACATCTGTGTATAACAAACACCTATAATTGGATAACTAGCAATACTTCAGTGCAGCTAAACCTAAACACCTGTGTATCACAAGCACTTATAATTGGATAACTAGCAATACATCAGTGCAGCTAGACCTAAACACCTGTGTATCACAAGCACTTATAATTGGATAAATAGCAATATATTGGTGCAGCAAAACTTAAACATCTGTGCATCACAAACACTTAAAATTGGATAACTAGCAATACATCGGTACAGCTAAACCTAAACATCTGTGTATCACAAGCAGTTATAATTGGATAACTAGCAATACATCAGTGCAGCTAAACCTAAACATCTGTGTATCACAAGCACTTATAATTGGATAACTAGCAATACATTGGTAAAGCTAAACCTAAACATCTGTGTATCACAAGCACTTATAATTGGATAACTAGCAATTCATCGGTGCAGCAAAACCTAAACATCTGTGCATCACAAGCACTTATAATTGGATAACTAGCAATACATTGGTGCAGTTAAACCTAAACATCTGTGTATCACAAGCAGTTATAATTGGATAACTAGCAAAACACCAGTGCAGCTAAATCTAAACATCCGTGTATCACAAGCACTTATAATTGGATAAATAGCAACACATCGGTGCAGCAAAACCTAAACATCTGTGTATCACAAACACTTAAAATTGGATAACTAGCAATACATCGGTGCAGCTAAACATAAACATCTGTGTATCATAAACACTTATAATTGGGTAACTAGCAATATATCAGTGCAGCTAAACCTAAACAGTTGTGCATCACAAGCACTTATAATTGGATAACTAGCAATACATCAGTGCAGCTAAACCTAAACATCTGTGCATCACAAGCACTTATAATTGGGTAACTAGCAATACATCAGTGCAGCTAAACATAAACATCTGTATATCACAAGCACTTATAATTGGATAACTAGCAATACATCAGTGCAGCTAAACCTAAACATCTGTGTATCACAAGCACTTATAATTGGGTAACTAGCAATACATCAGTGCAGCTAAACCTAAAAATCTGTGTATCACAAGCACTTTTAATTGGATAACTAGCAATACATCAGTGCAGCTAAACCTAAACATCTGTGTATCATAAGCACTTATAACTGGATAACTAGCAATACACCGGTGCCGCTAAACCTAAACATCTGTGTATCACAAGCACTTATAACTGGGTAACTAGCAATACATCAGTGCAGCTAAACCTAAACATCTGTGTATCACAAGCACTTATAATTGAATAACTAGCAAAACATTGGTGCAGCTAAACCTAAACATCTGTGTATCACAAGCACTTATAATTGGGTAACTAGCAATACATCGGTGCAGCTAAACCTAAACATCTGTGTATCACAGGCACTTATAATCGGATAACTAGCAATACATCGGTGCAGCTAAACCTAAACATCTGTGTATCACAGGCACTTATAATCGGATAACTAGCAATACATCGGTGCAGCTAAACCTAAACATCTGTGTATCACAGGCACTTATAATCGGATAACTAGCAATACATCGGTGCAGCTAAACCTAAACATCTGTGTATCACAGGCACTTATAATCGGATAACTAGCAATACATCGGTGCAGCTAAACCTAAACATCTGTGTATCACAGGCACTTATAATCGGATAACTAGCAATACATCGGTGCAGCTAAACCTAAACATCTGTGTATCACAGGCACTTATAATCGGATAACTAGCAATACATCGGTGCAGCTAAACCTAAACATCTGTGTATCACAGGCACTTATAATCGGATAACTAGCAATACATCGGTGCTGCTAAACCTAAACATCTGTGTATCACAGGCACTTATAATCGGATAACTAGCAATACATCGGTGCTGCTAAACCTAAACATCTGTGTATCACAGGCACTTATAATCGGATAACTAGCAATACATCGGTGCAGCTAAACCTAAACATCTGTGTATCACAGGCACTTATAATCGGATAACTAGCAATACATCGGTGCAGCTAAACCTAAACATCTGTGTATCACAGGCACTTATAATCGGATAACTAGCAATACATCGGTGCTGCTAAACCTAAACATCTGTGTATCACAGGCACTTATAATCGGATAACTAGCAATACATCGGTGCAGCTAAACCTAAACATCTGTGTATCACAGGCACTTATAATCGGATAACTAGCAATACATCGGTGCAGCTAAACCTAAACATCTGTGTATCACAGGCACTTATAATCGGATAACTAGCAATACATCGGTGCTGCTAAACCTAAACATCTGTGTATCACAGGCACTTATAATCGGATAACTAGCAATACATCGGTGCAGCTAAACCTAAACATCTGTGTATCACAGGCACTTATAATCGGATAACTAGCAATACATCGGTGCAGCTAAACCTAAACATCTGTGTATCACAGGCACTTATAATCGGATAACTAGCAATACATCGGTGCAGCTAAACCTAAACATCTGTGTATCACAGGCACTTATAATCGGATAACTAGCAATACATTGGTGCAGCTAAACCTAAACATACGTGTATCACAAACACTTGTAATTGGATAACTAACAATACATCAGTGCAGCTAAACCTAAACATCTGTGTATCACAAACAATTATGACTGGATCTCTCTGATCATAAAGAACTTGCTATGTGTTAGCAACAAGGATGTCGAGATTCACTTCATTACCTTCACTTTCCTCTACTCTCAAGGTGACTTTCTTGACATATAATAACTTGGTGATAGTTGTAGACCTGAACATAATCTGCTATAATCTATATAAAGAACCTTAGGTAATAAAGAAAACAGTTTAATGCAAATTATACAAAGTATAAAGCCATAAAGAAAAACATTATAATATTATACAATATCAGTTGCTATAACATTGTGTGTGTGTGTGTGTGTGTGTGTATATATATATATATAGATGTGTGTGTGTGTGTGTGTGTGTGTGTGTGCGTGCACGCGTGCGTAATAAAAGATTCCACAGCCAAAAAATAATGAACATCATGCCATTTTGAACATATTAACAAGGGGTATAGACTGACTTACACTATTATAATAAATATATATTAAAAATAAATAAGTATGAGTGATATTGTATTAGTAAAGCCACATTTATTCAGTAAGAGCTGCACATAAATTAAAAATAATAGACACTTACCTAAAGTAAATGAAAAAGAAGTTATCTCCACAAACTGTAAAGGAAAGCTGTTGATATGTAAATGCTATACTTTTTTTTGTAAATGTTAAACATTGAAATAAAACTATGTAGACTCATAAATAAACCTCATAAATCTGCACTACTGTTTAGATACATAAACAAAAAAAAAATCACAGAAGAAAAAATCATAAATATATTTTTAAATAAGCATCACATAACTCTTTCAATATCTCTTTTTTTTTGCAGAAATAATTGAAGGTTTTTTTTCTTTTAGTAGAAGGAACATTTCAGCATATTAGTTTCTGAATGTTTCTTTCATAAAGTATATACCCAGTCCACTGATGACACATAAGAAGTCATGTTATTGTTTTAATAAATTACAAATTCCTTCTAAAGCATTAAGCACTAATTGCCTGAGGCAGGGCCAGATCCAGTGGAAGGCAACCTAGACAATTGCCTAGGACCTGCTGCTAGCTGGGGTAATTGGACTCACCATAAAACAAAAAAAAAAAAAACAGCCCTTCCAATTACCCTCTCTGTGTGTGATAGCGCATTCCACTTGGCTGGTATGTATATAACAACACCAAACTCTTTCTTTCAGTGGCTCAGATGCTTTTGAACCAATCAGAGACTTCCTGGAGCTGAAATAGGAGAAGCATGAGGAACACAGAAAAAACAAGCTGCAATATAGCAGGAGTGGGATTTGGATTAAGGGGAGAGATGACAGCAGTAGCTGCCATATCAAGAGGATTTGCTGAGATACGGGTCTGATTTTTTTCTAGTGATGTAGATGCAGAGGTAGGTGTGTGTGTGTGTGTGTGTGTGTGTGTGTGTGTGTGTGTGTGTGTGTGTGTGTGTGTGTTCCATTTCAGTCATTATAATTTCAGAAAATGCAACGTGCCCTCTTTTTTTTTTTTTTTTTTTTTTTTTACTTATGCCATATCCTCTTTTTGTTTTATTTACTAAACAAGTCCATGTGCACTGTCTGATTAAGTGACTTACTCTGAGTCACTTAGTAGGCAAATGGAGCTAAAACTAATTAAACACTGTACCCTTGCCTTCGGGTATCAGCTCATTAAGAGCTTAGAGCTTTAGTCCTTTGCACTAACTGCCAGACTTTCATTAATTTTGTTTTCTGATAAACCACTGAGTAGAGCAATCAGTCAATATTGACTGTTATTTGAGTTTTATAGTCATTGCTGTTCAGAAAAATGCACAATGACAGAACATATGTTTTTTTAACGTCTCAAGTGAATTAGAGTTGTTTGGTACACAAGGCTCTGAACTGTTAATGAACTGATTGATTCCTGTAGTAAATAAATACAGGGTTTGAATCCTTCCATCTCCATTTCCCTCCTATGTGCCTTTCAGCAAGTCACTCAGACAGTGTTTCTAGGTTACCTCTGAAAAGGGACACTTTGTCCAGTGAGTTTACTTGGTTAAAAGATAAAAACACAAATTTGTCTCCCTCATTACATTTGGCTTTGTCCAGAATTCTTGAGCAAAGAATGTGAGAGGTATTTTTGCTCATTCCTTGTAAACGTTGAGGCTTTTTGGTAACTGTTGTAGATAGCTGTCATTAAATAATGAGTGGCATGTGAGGTTTAGACTCTGTATCCTTCAGTGTTTGCTAATGCAAAGTTTGTTACTCAAGCAACTTTCTAAGCATGTAAGAGAAACATTTAAAATCTGTTCCTGATTTCTGGGCCTTTGTTTCTGATTCTTGAGCTAAGAAGTTGATAGGACAGACAGGGTTTTTGATAGGTTCTACTGTATGTTTCTAACAACAGTAATTGAGGAACATTCCTGATCCATTATTTATGAATGTGCTCATTCACTTGATCTCAAGTAGATATCTGAAGTGTACAGTCATACAAATGTCTGTAATTGTCTGTGCGTGTGTGCGTGTGTGTAAGTAATTGGTTCCTGTGACCACAGTAGTTATGGTGTAAAGGAAAGATGGAACTGACTGGCGTAAACAGGGGCATCACCATATGAGCTATGATCCTTAGGTATGATCCTTGGTCTCCTTATTTTGTTGAGCATCGCTAGTAAGTTTATCATTTGTCTGTGAATAAACTAGATAGTCTATGGATTTAATGTTAATATTTTAAATATGATAACACTTTTAATTTAGCATGTTTTTGGCAGGCGCATGGGTGTGAAATGCATTATGTTGGGCCACTACAATCTGTCTGTCTGGTACTTAGTGCAAGTGAGTAAGGCTGTGAGCTGTTAACATCTGCTTCTGTAATGCAGGGTTTGATTCACTCACTCTTAATTTGCTTACTTTGTCAGACTAACCAAGTCACTTCACCAGACAGTGTTCCTGGGCTGCCCTTGAAAAGAGATCCTTGCATTCAGTGGGTTGTTCCTTGCTATTAGCAAATGTGTTACACATTTGTCTTTTGTTTTCCTGCACTCTTCACATAACTGCTAATTAATGCTTCACTATATGCTATTTGACTATGAATCCCAGCATGTGCCTTGTAGTTTAATGGGTTACCAGATGAATGTTCAGTAAATGTAAGAGTCAAGGGAAGAGAAGTTTACAGTTGTTCATGCTAAGTATATTTTCAGTGTAAGACTGTTTCATTTTGCTTAGCAAATGGTTGCCAATGTTTTTGCTGTAAAATTTGAAATAACACTTTAAATTAAATCCAAAACTATGTAACCACTGTCAAAAAGAAAAAAAAAAAATAGTATGTACACTGACATATTTGAACGGTGTTTCATGGTAACTGGGGAGAGAGAGCCAAGTAATGGGAAATTGGTGTGGCTGCCTGGGGAGTGCTTCCCAGTCCATTACTATGCCTAGGGCCCCAGTTGACCATGAAACAGCTCTGGCTGAGGGTAAGCAGAATTTTCATCTAACAGAGTAAAGAAAATTAACATTTATATTTTTGTTTAAGAGATTTTGTCAAAGGATAACATTTTTTATCAAGAGTTTTCACAAAATAGTCCTTGTCCCATCTTATTTGGCTATTTCCAATCTTTACAAGGGAATTTTTTAGGTTGTTTTCAGAACTTTACCTGAGGATTCAGGAAAACTCAGCTGTGTTAGTGTAAAGTATCTACTGCAGATATATCATTTAAGTGAGCATGAAAAATGCAATTCAGCAATAAATGAAGTTGCATTAAGGAAGACCTTATTACCGACTAATTTGCACATCTCTTAATAACAGGTTCCTACTACTCATGCTAGAACCTTTTGCAAACAGTAATGTTCTATGGCAGCCCATCAACAGTATTGCCAGAGGTACCACACAGTTCAACTGTCTAGAATTTTGCAGAATGTCCCTGATGTTCCCACATATATTTAACCCGTCCTTTATAAAATTTTAGATACTGCAGTAAATAGTTGAGGATTACAGTCAGTCAATAATGACAGACATTAAAGTTTCATACTTCTTACTGTTTCAGAAATGCATGTTGATACAAAACCTGTTTATTAACTTTTTAAGGGAATTAGTGTAATGATTAAAATTATCCATGGAAGGTTGGGCGCCGGGCTGGCAACTCAACACCATAAAACTCCACTGCCAATCATGAGCGGACAGGTGATCTGCTGTGGCGACCCTTAAACAGGAAAAAGTCGAAAGAAGAAGAAGAAGAAGAAGTGTAATGAATAGAATTATATCTGATTTAGGCTATTTATCCCCACATTATTTTTGGCTTTGTCAAGAATTCTTGAGCAATGATATTGAGAGATAGTACAGGCATCCCCACTACCATTTATGAACACACACAAACATCCACTTAACGTCATCCCTCTGCATTTGATTGGAATAATGGCTACATTACTCATTCACAAAATGCATGCTCCAACACACACACACACACACACACGCACGCACACATGCACATATGCAGAGGCACACCCTCGATCATCTCCCTAAACCCATCCACTGTGACCACACAGGCAGACAGCACTCACACACACAGAGTAATCTGACTCCATTCATTTCATTGCAGACATGCACACACACTACCACACACATACAAATATGCACACTCCTACAGCTTCACAGAACGTCACTAAACTAATTTGTACTATGGCTTCTTCCATTGACTTCACTTGGTAATTGTTGCCTTTTGGCTGAGTTAAAATTTTCAGTCAACTGCAGTAATTTAAATATCTGAGCAATTCTCTGAATTACCTAGCAGTGTAACTCAGTAGCTGCATGCATTTCCAAGGGGTAGCACATGGCTAATTAGCATTAGCTGCTCTCCAGACCACCTCACTAGTTTGTCCCAATGCAGGCTAGACCACCTTCCATGCTAATGCTTTAACTTATGGTCTCTGAATCAGATATGGTTATTGCAAGGGGTTAACCACTGGCAGTAACACTTTTTGAATCCCTAGGTCAAATTTTGTCCCAAAAAAAAGATAAAAACATGAAAATAACTAATCTAGGTGTTGCATTTAATTTAGTTGATGGGTCAGTTGAAGTTCTGAGGGCCCTGTCTGTACCAAAAGAGAGTTCTTGATTATTCAGTACCATGGGAATCCATGTTAAAAGAAAAGCTACGTTTTCCCCTTCTATATTTTCTGTGAGGCAAAAGATCCCTATATTCATCCTTCTACATCTGTTTTCCCAGTGTTATAATTTGCATAGCCAATTATAATTTCTTTTGAAAAATTCCATGTCAGTCTCCCCTTCCTTAGGTCTTTCATCCACATCAATTAATGTAATTTCCCTGTATTTTATCCTCTGGTGATATCATAAAGATACCTTAAGATGGTATGTTTGCTAGGAAAAAAGCTCTGTATATTGTCCATTTCATTTTGAAAGTCTTCCATTTTTCTTGGTTAATTCCTGACGACCGGTAATAGTTGTATATCATTCTTTAGAGAAAAAGTCTCTGGAAGATGCTTTTCATGAGCTTATGTCCAGTCAGGACTGCCAGCAGTGATACAGGAAATAATGTATAATCATTTAAAAAAAGGAAGAAATGAGCAAAATTATTTAAGCCCCTTACCAAACAAACAAGGGAAAAAGTTAGATGCAATGAAAGTTGTAAAAGAGACAAACTTTCCTGTCAAAGAAGTTGAATTTTTAGGCACACAATTTGTGATATTCACAAGGCATCCATCTTAGGTATAATACACATTATTTTCATACAAATGGTCTTTCTTTGTAGAACGTGTAAAAATATACTATATGATATGTTACTAGAGAGATAAAAGGAAATAGAAGAAAAAGCTTGTTTAACACAATAAAGTACATATATGCACGCTGCAGCTAAAACTGAGATCAAAGAGTTTTATAATAGTTAAGCTAATTATAAGCTAAAGTAATTAAAGTATTTTGGCATTTGCAGTTTTAAATCCTGGTACTTCACTGTCCAAGCATGATGCTCTTTACATTGAGAACCATATCTGGAATGTTATACCTTTCACCTCCATTTACAAAAAAGCCTTTAATTCAGCTTAAGCTGCTATTTCTTGCTTGTCTGGTAGTTATATTATTCTTGAACATACTGTATTATGCGCATTAACAATGCAGCACACAATGCATGCACAGTGATGTGCTGCCTTCCCATACCAATGTCCGCACACCTTTTACAGGTGTGGCTCATGTCCAGCAGTGACAATAATAATCCAAGATCAGAACGTGGTGTTAACTAATGTGAAACTATACTTGCCTTAGCTAATCTTGGTATATAATTCCTTCTTAGGAAGATACCAGTCACAATCATGTAACCTTCGCACCTGGATATGTCTTACAACACCTCTAACTTCCCACACACATTTCACAATACAACAGAGGCATGAAATTTGAGTGTGCAGTAGAACCACATAAAAATTAGACCTAAAATCAGAGGCTATGCTGTGAAGAATTTCAAAGCATTAGGCCTAAAATCAGAGGCTATGCCACAGAGAACTTCAGGAAGATGTAAGAAGCTTACCTATCTGAATGAAATGTTCATCTTTGTTTATCAAACGCTACTCTACTGTATTGGCTTCTTCTGTACTGCCCACATAAGACTGTAGTGCACACTGGGTAATCTACACTGCATCACTGTTCCACCTCTGCTTAGTGAAAACTTTGCAAGCGTGAAATGAACTCATAAAGTAGCATTAGGGCAGGGGCAGTAGAAACAATAGTGTTCCCACCCGTCTCAAAATAACATTTAAAAATAACAGAATGATGTTGAGTACAAACATTCTTAGATGAAGACAAGAAAGATGCCACTTTCTATGGTAACATTTGTTTATTTCTTTATTCATATCAATAAAGTTGTTTAAAAAATAAGAAAGATGCCACAACATTTTATTGCTGTTCTAGAATGTATAATTGATATGTCAATCAGATCGTAAGAGGTTCAATGTGCCAGTTAAATAATTAGAGAGATGACATATTTTAACTGTCCAAATTAGATGTTAAAAAACAAGCGTGAGCTTTCAGATTTCACTAGCTCTTTACATTTAGCTAAGAACTAACTGTGGTAAGTCACCATGCAGAAATGAGACACAGGACCTTATAAGCACAAATGGTCCATATCATTTCTCAACTATACTGAGTTGGGGGTTAGCAGATTGGTTAAGGTGTTTACTTCATGGATGCAAGGTAGTTTGATTCTCACCCTGAAAATATGGCTAGGCTTCAAAAGGCTCCCCGGGGTCATTAGCCTAGTAATCACCTATGAAATCAAAGTGGTAGGTCCCAAACATATGAATGTCCCCGCACTGAATTCAAATTCAGAACCCTAGTAGGAACAACTGTCTCTGCATCAGTGCATTATGGCTCAGACTTACAGCCCTAGCAGTAGTACTAGAAGTAACCAAAGGTTTCCATGTTTTTAGCAACAGTGCTTATCATTGTCTTATGAAGAATACCAGAGCTGTCACATTTAAATTATTACCTTTTAACTGAAGTGGAAATCATGGTTTAAACCATTACAATTCAATCTTTCACAGTCCCTTTTTGTATGGACTCTTCCTTAAGAAATCAACTTATTTATTTGATTCATGGGTATGCTCAGTTTAAGGTTTCACAGTACATGAGAAGGCATGACTCCAGTGAGAAAACATTAAGGAACTTTATAGTCTGATACAAAGAGAGGCCACAATTCAGTTAGATTATAAATTAATGATAATCTAATTTTGTGTTCTCAAGTATGCATCACCAGCACTAAAACCATTTCCTGTCCATAAACTAATAGAAAATAGCTACAGTGAAGGGGTTTTGCATAGGAGTGAAGGGGGTAATGGACTTATATCTTTTTTGTTAGTATAGTATAACAGAATGCCTTATAGGACTATTCATGACCCATGAAGTCAGCGGCTGCATTGTTCAGGAACAAGCCACACATGACAGTATTATTACATACCGTATCTAACTGTGGCCCCAGCACACCCCCCACATGAGCAGGTCACACTGCCTTTTTCATTTCTGTAAGGAAAAGAGATGCAGGCAACCCAATATACATCAGGGAACTTGTTTTACTTTGCTTCCACCATGCTAAGCCTACCAATTTTGTTTTCCCGCTAATCCTGGATAGGTAAATGCATACACATTATGCACTCCACAATCATACATGATGCTGATATAGAAAAGTAGAGTTGCTGCATAAGTAACTCTTTGTGTACTGTGCCTTTTGCACTAAGAACATTATGGCACACAGCAACGGTTATTCTGCTCCACAAAGGTGGAGCCACAACAGAATCTGGGAACTATCACCCTATAAGCCTGACTAGCTTGGTCTGCAAGGCTATGGAGCACATCATCATGAAACTCATTAAAAGAGACACTGGGAATCTACAAACACTGGACCCTACCCAGTTTGGCTTTGTTAAGGGCAGATCATGCCTCCTAAACCTGGTGGACTTCTTTGAGACAGTTACCAAGGCCATAGATGAGGGAAAGTTGGTATACACAGCCTACCTAGACCTCGCAAAGGCCTTCAACACCATTCCCCATTCTGGCATTATAGACAAGCTCACCAGCCTGAGCATAAACCCCTACATCACAAGATGGGTTGCCAACTGTCTCACGGACAGAACCCGCATGGTGAGAGTTGTGGGAGCTAGGTCTGACTCTGAACCGGTTATAAGTGGCATTCCCCAGGGCTCAGTCCTAGGACCCCCTCTTGTTCGGCATATACTTCTCAGAGGTACAGGCAAGCACAGGAGGACTATGGCTGACCAAGTTCACAGACGACTGCAAACTAGGGGCTATAATTACTCTCTGGCTGACACAGACATCCTCCAAAAGGGTCTCACTGAGACGGATACCTGATGTCAATATCATGGCCTCAAGCTAAATGCCAAAAAGTGCATAGTCATCTCCTTTGGAAAAAACAAAGTACCCACAAACTACCACATAGGTGGTAGTCCCCTAAATACAGAAGATGTAATAAGGGATCTGGGGACCCAAGTAGTAATCTCTCCTTTGATAATCACATTGCCAAAGTGGTTAGAAAATCCTTCTGTGTGGCCCACCTAATCACAAAAGGGTTCACATCCAGATCAAAAGAATTCATTGTGCCCCTCTACTCCTCACTCATCAGACCCATCATAGAGTACAACGCCCCATTTGGGATGTACCTTACAAGACACCTGCAACAGCTGGAAAGACCACAGGAGTACCTCACCAAGAGGATCACTGGCCTCAAATAGATGCTCTATGCAGCTCGACTGAAGAAACTCCAGCTGTACTCGGTTGCATACCGCCTACTCAGAGGTGATCTGTGCCTGACATACAAGGCCATGTCCAACCCAGAATTGATGGACATGCTCCACCTAAAGAAAACCATATCCCCTCGAGCTACATGCTCTAGGGATCTAAACCTCACCACAACAATAAATAGAATGTGCTGGAGGGATAGATTCCTGTCCCAGAGCCTTCCCATGCTTTGGAACAAGATTCCAATCTACATTAGGCAGAGCTCCTCGCTAACACTCTTCAAGAGAAACCTTGACGAATCGATGGGAAACAGAAAGTTTACCCCGGGGATCACTTCAGTGGCTCTGGTGGACAAAGGCACAGGGAACTAATCTAAGGGGGTGGCGAAAGCCAACACATTCTGGCTAGGCTTATAAATGTCTTCAGGCAGATAGCCTAGTACCTTTCTATGAACCTATGAACCTATGGGATGGAACAGAAAGAAGATGGAGATGAGAATGGGGTGCACCCCTATGAATATGTAACTTGTGTGATGGTAAGTATCATGGAGGGGGTTGTCTGTTGGTCACACTACAAGTTTGGTCATTGTATGGACAAAGGGGGGGGGTACCTGCTGATCCTACTAATTATGCTACTGCTGGAGGCATTTTCTGCTGCAGTTGTAACAACTCTCAGGGAGAATCATGCAATTAAATTATTTAGTAAATATAAGCACAACTATGGATGATATTTTATTAAATATAATATTAAATATAACACATTTGGGGAGTTGTATCTTGGGAAGAAAGAGTCTTTTATTAAACTGCAATATATTTTGTGCTGACAGGTCTTTTATGAAATAGAATTGCAAAAGGGAGAAGGTGATTGGAGAGCTGTTTGCTTCTATTAGCCAACTTACGCAATCACTTTGGTGACACAGTGTAGGAATGTAATTTAATTTTTTACAGGAATTTTAGTTTTGCGGCTTAGAATAACTTGATATATTTGGTTAACCTCTTAATGGCAACTATATTATTTATATTCTTTCTTTGTTGAACTAATTTAGCTTTTTGAAGTTCTTCTTGCATTTTGAATATTTCCTTACCCTGCTGTTTGATTTTATTATGGTGCCACCTACCTACCTTCTCACTAATGTGAATTTTAAATTAATCCCACAATAAGGTCTCATTAACTGCTCCATTTTTGTTAAATAACATGTATTCTTCCATCTGTTCATTTAAATATATTTTAAAATCTTCAAACTTAGTCATATATGCCTGTATTCTATATAAAAGATGAGAGTTTTTTGAATCCATTGTTAATTGTAAATATACCACATTATGATCAGATAAGGGACAGAAATAAGTGTCTACATTATCAATTTTATGTTTTAAACCTAAAGAGACTTCCATTCTATCACATGACATTAAGTTCCAAATAGGCAGGAAAAGTGTGTAAAGAAAAGCAAATTACTTTCTAGAGTAATAATTGTACCTTTCAGATAATTATTAGCAATTCATGCATTTAAAAGTTTCACTGAAGTACTTGGTCTTTTGAACTTACTTGTCTAATTCATTTGTAATGCAATCAAAGTTCCTGAGAGAATAAGTCTACCTTTCCAATTACTTGGTACGATTTCTAGATGTTCTCTTGCTATTTTTGCACCAGTACCTGGTATTCAGTAAAATTTAATAAAGTGTAAATTTTCTTTTCATAGGTTCATAGGTGATTATTAGGCTAATGACCACAAGGGCCTTTTTAAGCCTAGCCATGTATCCCATATCTCTGACAAGTTCTGATACCCTTGATAAGTGTAAGCATGGGCCTGGAAGATGAACCATTTACAGGTTACCTGTGTCCATTAGAGACATAGGTGCCAAACCAGGGATGAATTTCTGGTTTCCCATCCAATTGTCCAAGTTGCACTTGAATTGGGTTAGGGAGGTACTCTGCTTCACATGGATGGGGAGCCTGTTCCATAGACGTGGTAGTCTCTGGGATACATACCTATTACTCCAGCAGGTCCTATTTATATCACAGGCAAGGTTTAAGTCTTTAGAATGGGTAATTCTGGTACTGTTTGTTTTGTGGATATGCAGGAGATTCATCAGAGTGGGGTCTGACAATGCCCTTTATGCCAGGCATGGATCTCCCCTCAAAAGCCTGTAGGAAACAGAATACAGGTATAGGGCCTTGAGGCAGTCTGCATAGGACATATTACTTACACCCTGTATTCTTTTAGTGAAGAACCTCTGTGAACATTCCAATTGTTGGATAAGCCTGGTTAGGTACATACCAAAGGGGCCATTGTATTCAATGATATGTCTGATGAATGCTGGATACAGTGGAACAATGACTTCCTTGGACTTAGATGCCATACCTTTGTTTATAAGTTGCACAACATAGAATGAGATCCCCACCACTGTAGACACGTGATGATCAAAGGCTAGATTATTATGTATGTCCCTAAGTCTCTGACTACTGGGTCAACTCTAATGGGTGTGTCATCAATATGATAGTTACCAGGGATGGATGACTTCCCAAAGGATACTATTATGCATTTCTTGGCATTTAGTTTTAGTCCATGGCTCTGACACCAGTTGTTTGTCTGTTTCAGCCCCTCCTGGAGAACATTTGTGTCAGTGTGGCATTCAATGACAGCTCCTAATTTGCAATCATCTGCAATTTTATCTCTTATTTTTTCTGCAAAGAAAGAATAGAAAATAAGCTCATAGTCACTAATTTTCAAGAGTCAAATGTCTTTCTCTAGTAAATGGGTTACTTGCAGAAATGTACCACCTTTGTTTATTTTTACGTATTTTATGGAACATTTCCTTTTAATGATATTATTTAATATCTTGATATTAATAGATGTTAACTTAAGTGTATTTGTGTTTTGTGATAAGATTGACCATTTCATGTTGCTAAATATTAAAAGCTTTATTCACTAGTCTGAGTGTAACTGTTTGAAATGGCATTTTTTGTACAGTGACTCATTTAACAGAATGTGGTTATATCTCTCTTTCTAAAAAATATTTTACATACTGTAATTATTAAACACAAGCAACAACTCAGCTTCCATTTTAACAACAGATCCATTTCTACATGGTTACTGCTGCTACTGGTCTGGCTACAATCCTCGTCAAATTCTCAAATCCTTTAGACATATACGAAGAGTGCGGCTGGAAAAAGATGAAAGAATTTTGTTCTACATTTTAGAAAGAACCGATAAAATTATTAAAAATTAAGAGGGGTAGCAAAACCCTGGTGGAATAAATATTTGACTAGCCTTCTGAGGAAAAAGAAGCATACATATAATCAATGTATAACACAGCATACAGAATCCAAAAAAATTTTGAATAGTATTACAAAGAGGCTTACAGGAGAATTGTATAATAGAAAAAGAATGTATGAGGATTCATTAACTGACACTGCTGATAATAAAAATAAGTTAGTTAAGTATGTTAATAACAAGAAACAGTATAATGAGTTAGATTCAATAATATATGAGTCCAAAATTTTTACTGATAAATATTAAATAGCACAAATATTTACTGAATACTTTGCAGGATTAGTTAGTTCAAATTATCTAAATGGCATACATAAAGTTAATACCAGTAACATATGGATGGGTGGGTTTGCTATAATAGTTAAGGTCTTCACCTGATAAACACAAGGTACAAGGTTTGTTTCTGATCTGAGATTACTGTCTATGCTTAAAATAGCTCTTTAGAACATTTAGCCTAGTATTCTTCAATGAACCTTTAATAGTTACTTTAGGGTTGGGGTTTGGTATAATGGTTATGGTATTTACCTCACAGTCACAAGATATAAGGTTGATTCTCACCTTTAAAAGGGAAATTATCTAGGCCTAAAATGGTACACAAAGGTAGCTAGCCTAGTAATTACCTATTAGCCTATAATAAATGTTTTTCTTAAAATAACAAATGAAGATGTTAAAGAGCACTGAGTAGAGTTGATAAAACAAATTGTTCAATGGGCCCAGATCGTGTTTCAGGCCACTTCATAAATGAAATGCCTACTATCATGGTGTTCCCTTAGTTAATATTTTCCATAATCTACTGTTAAAAGGATTGGTACCTAAAGACTGGAAGAGGTCTTATACTGTGCCCATCGTTAAGGGAGGTGATAAAAATATAGCTAATTACAGGCCTTTAAATCTTGTATCAGTCACTGGAATACATTTTGAGAGATGAATATTACAATGTTTAATTGATTTTATACATGGACCAATTATTTATGATACATAATATGGATTTATTAAGGGAATATCAACTCTGGTATATCAGTCTGCATTCTATACAAAAATCACCATTATGAGGTATCAGGAGAAAGTTGTTGTTCTTCTTTCGGCTTTTCCCAGTTAGGGGTCGCCACAGCGGAACTCCAGTCCGCTAATGATTGGCAGTAGATTTTTACAGGTGCCAAGGTGCCAGCTCGACACCCAACCTTCAGCGAAAGCACACCCATTCTACACATGTCTTTCGAACGCCACTCGACTGCGGGGAGGACATGCAGACTCTACACAGAAGGCGCTCCAGCCGAGAATCGAATGTGAGAACCTCTTGCTGTGAGGCAACAACGCTACGTCTGCACCAATCTATCTTGATGTTACCAAAGCTTTTGACACATTACTATATGAATAAATTATATTGTGTCTGGAAAAACTAAATGTAAAGTTTTATATATTAAATTGGATTATTAATTGGCTGTCAGACTGTACAATGTGCTAAATATAAGGGTCTGACATCAGGCTGGTTGCCAGTCGCAACAGGCATTCCTAAATTGTCAGTTCTGGGCTTGGTATCATCTAACATGGTGTTTTTTGGACTGCCCACCTCCAGAAAATTTTAGGTGTGTAAATATCTCAATAGTTGTAAGGCAGGGACAGAAATAAATAATTAATTCTAAAGATGTGGATGATTTAAATGGATACTTGGATATGCTTCGTGCAGAGGCAGAACAAATGGATCTTAAATTCAGTCATAATAAATGCAAAGCAATATAATCTGGAGATTAACAGAAATTAAGGATAATGATAGGGAAAAGAAAATTGTTTAGAAGATTAGGGATCTTGGTACAATTTTATGTAATGATCTTACAATAAGATTTCATATTCAAGATGTTAAAACAAACGGTTTAAGAAAAATTAAGTTAATATTAAGTACAGATGATATCACAGAATCAAATATCCTAAAAGTGATTTTTGTGGCTATAATAGGACCCATCACAGAGTACAACTCTTTTGTTCCTTATCACTCATCAAGATTGCATTAAGTTAGTTCAAATATGTTTGACTGAAAGAATAAGGTGTGCTAAGGAATTATTATATGAAGATTGCCTTAAACAAATTAATATTTACTGAATACTTTCCAGAACAGTGAAATACAAACTGGGTTTGTTTTTTAAAGCTACATTAGATGATGGGACTGAGGAATGATTTAGACTTACCCTGGGATTCAATAACCATTTTCCTCCATGCAGGAATTGTGCAGGAGCTCCTGCACGGAATATGGCCACCTAACAATCCAGTAAACAAGGCTGTGAGCATGCACAAGCCTGCCAGCACTATTCTTGCACGGACACCACTGAATAATGCTAATTTCCTCATTTTCTGGTGAAAACCATGCAAATGAGGTGAATTAGTGATTCAGTAAGCAGGCAGGAATCCATCCAAGAGCAGTGTGAGGTGTAAAAATGTAATCAGCTACTAGCCTAATACATTTCTGCAAAAATCAAAATGGAGGCATGACAGCTCAAAGTAAAGCATGTATAATCCTTAGGCATGCCAATGGCCAAAAATATGGCCATTAGTATGGAAAGTGTTGCAAAATCATCAAAATCAAAGTTTATTTTTTTTCTCTTGATTTCGGCCATTTAAGCATAGGGCAGTGGCACACACACGGGATTATGCTGAAAATAAAAAAAATGTGAAAAGGCAATTTTTACTGGTCTGCATTTGCCATTATGGTCTATGGCATGCAGAATCAAAACAATAACAGGTAGCACTGGTTGTTAAGTAGGAAGGCTGTGGTGTAGTGGTGTAACCAGGAACTAAAGCAGTGAGGTATGCAAATGAGCAATTTTTACTGAATCGCTAAATTGGAGACCATTCTTTGGCTGCACCTAACAGTGTAGGAGCTATAAAGCAGTGGTGTAAGTGGTGTCCAGCTTCCTCTTCCAGAGGGCTATACATGTACACTGCTAGACATGGGGAGGGAGTGTATTTTGCAGACAGAGTATTGTGTGGGACATCACACTATCCCACCAACAAGTACTATACATGTCACAGACCAGCTGAGAGCCTTGCGTGGGTGATACATGAGTGCAATTCATCTTACAGATATGCAGAAATGCCATCAAGGCTGGTTTGGACATGGCCTTGTATGCCAGGCACAGGTCACCTATGATCAATCTGTATGAGACTGAGTACAGGGACAGGGCTTTCAGCCTACATGTATGGGATAGGAGTTGCAGACCCTGGAATTGCCTGGTCAGGAGCCTCTATGGTCTCAGCAACTGCTGCATTTGCTTGGCAAGGTACATGCCAAAGGAGCCATTGTACTTGGTAATGTGTCTGATAAGACAGGAGTACAGGGATGTTGTGGCCTCCCGGTTCCTGGATGACATACCCATATTTGTGAGGTGGTCCATGTAGACAGCCTTCCATACAATGGTGCCCACATGGTGGGAAACTGTCAGGTTACTACCAACTTTAGTGCACAAGTCACCTTACATCTGATTGCATGTTCAGTACATTATTATTGTCATACTTGGTGTGGATGACATCTGTCACAGCAGGGAGAATGATGCCTCTCCTGGCATTCATTCTGCAGTAATGCTTCTTGCACCAGTTATTCATTGGGTGAGTGCCTCTTGGGGGATGCTCATATCAGTAGGGGAATGTAAGACAGTGGCCAGCTTGCATGCATCTGTACACCTGGTCAGCCACAGACCACTGCTTTTGTCCTGTACCTCAGATACATATATCTCAAACAGTAGAAGCACCCAGACTGATCCTTGGGGTACACCACTTTGGAAGACTCTACTACTAGAGGTGGGTTCCACTACTTTGACTGAGTGGGGACTATCATTGGCCCAGTTAGCTACCCATCTGGTAACATACAGGTTGGTGCATAGTTGTGTAGGCATATCTATCCTGGCTGCTTGGGAATTATTATGAAAGAATTGGGCTAGGTGAGGGTAGGAATTGTTCACCATCTGCCCCTCATCCTTGTGTACGTGACCACTTCAGAGAGGTTGACCAGGTTTAACAGGCCTTTTCTCCCTTTGACAATACCATGCTGTGTGGGCTCAGGCATTTTGATGTTGCTGATATCCATGTTCATAATGTCCTTGATATCGCCTTCCATGTCGTTGCAGAGCAGGCTAGTTAAGCTGATGTGCATATGATTGCCTGGGTTGAGGGATTGCTCCACCTTTGTGTATAGTGATGAATGTGGATGGCCTCTGTGCAGATGGGATGACACCGGTGCTCAGGCTGTAGTTGACTACAGTGCGGAATGGATCTGAGAGCCCATGCCTGTGGTTATGTAGGATGCAGCCAGGGATGGTATCAGGTCTATGGAGATCACTGTGCATTGCATTTGAGAGGGCATTACGGACCTGCTTCCTGATGATATGAGAAGGGGGCAGGTGCTGTGCATGCACATGTGTACCAATGGGGGGGGTCAAGGGGGTGATGTTTACACTTCACCTGCCTGCAGCCGGTTGCCTATATCTATGCCATATGTATATAGGTTCATAGGTTCATAGGTTGGTACTAGGCTATGGGTCCTAGGGCCTATATAAGCCTAGCCATAACAATTCCCTGGCTATTTCTTCCCACACTATTTAATTCCCTGGACCCCTGTCTAGCAGGGAGAGTGGTGTGATCCCCAGGGTGAATTTCCTTTGTCCCATCCAATCATCTAGGTTCCTTTTGAAGAGGGCCAAAGAGGTGCTTTGCTTGACATGTATGGACAGTCTATTCCAGAGTCTGGGGCGTCTCTGGATCAGGAACCTATCCCTCCAGCAAGTTTTGTTTATTGTGATGACAAGGTTTAGATCCCTGGAGCATGTGGCTCTGAGGGATTGGGATTTCTTTAAGTGTAGCATGTCCAACAGCTCTGGGTTTGACATGGCCTTGTATGTTAAGCAGCGATCACCTCTGAGTAGACTATATGCGACAGAGTATAGCTGGACTTTTTTAAGGTGGTCAGCGTAGGACATCTGCTTTAGGCCTGTGATTCTTTTAGTGAGGTATTTCTGCGGCCTTTCCAGTTGTTGCAGATGTCTTGAAAGCTACATACCAAATGGGGCGTGGTATTCTATCATGGGTCTGATGAGGGATGAGTACAGTGGGACAATGACATCCTTTTTTCTGGATGAAAAGCCCTTAGTGATGAGGTGTGCCACATAGAAGGATTTCCTGACTGTTGTGGCAATGTGGTTATCGAAGGTGAGACCACTGTCCACCTGTGTCCTTAAGTCTCTTATCACACTTTCAGTGTTTAGTGTACTGCCACCTATGTGGTAATTCACAGGTACATGTTTTTTCCCAAAGGGGATAACTATACATTTCTTGGCATTGAGCTTGAGCCCATGGCTCTGGCACCAAGAATATGTTTCTGTAAAGCCCTTTTGTAGAGTATCCAAATCATTTGGGGATTCAATAATGGCTCCCAGTTTGCAGTCATCTGTGAACTTTGTTAGCCAGAGTCCCTTAGTGTTGGCCTGTACTTCAGAGAAGTAGATGCTAAACAAGAGCGGTCCCAGGACTGAACCCTGAGGTACTCCACTTGTCACTTGTCTAGAGCTGGATTTGGAGTCAGCTACTTTTACAGTGTGGGTTCTGTCAGTAAGTCAGTTGGCAACCCATCAATTGATGTAGGGATTAATGCCCAGCTTAGTAATCCTATCTGTGATTCCAGAGTGGGGGATGTTGTTGAAGGCCTTGGCAAGGTCCAGATAGGCTGTGTGGACCACCTTACCCTTGTCCATGGCTCTGGAGACTGATTTGAAGAAGTCAATCAGGTTCAGGAGACAAGATCGGCCCTTCACAAACCCAAACTGGGTGGGGTCCAGTGTTTGAAGGTTGCCAATGTCTTTGCTTATAAGTTTCATGATAATACGTTCCATGGCCTTGCAGATCAGGCTCATCAGACTGATGGGGTGGTAGTTCCCGGGATCTAAGGTGAATCCCTCCTTGTGGAGTGGGATAACTGTAGCTGTGTGCCACTTAGTGGACACAAAGCCTGAGGTGAGGCTATGATTAAACATGACACTTAGGAGAGGTGCCAGTTCATTTTGTAGTTCATGTAATACACAGCCCGGAATGTCATCTGGTCCTATGGATGCTGTATTCTTAGCTTTGGAGAGTATGTTTTTTACCTGTGTGGCCGTTATTACCAGAATTTGGCAATCTTCTGGTATTGAGATGGGCCGTTTAAGGGTGAGTTGGGGTGAAGTTGGCACTGAATTGATCTTCCAGGATATTGGCAATATCCTTGGGATCAGTATATTTAATGCCATTCTGTTATAGCTCAGAGCAGATTTGAGCATTGCCATTTAGATTCTTGACATAGTTATAAAATGCCTTGTGGTTGTCTTTGGAATCTTTGGCAATTTTATTTTCATAACTAGCTTTGGAGGATTTTATGAGGGATCTCAGCTTCTTACTGAGGCTGGTAAGGAAGTTGTTTTGCATCCTGGGATTTTCCTCTTTTCTGAAGCACTTTTTTCCTTTTGTTGTAAAGTTTTTTATGGCAGGGGACCACCAGATTGGCTTCCTTTTTTTGGAGGAGAGCATCTTGGGTCTATTTGGGATGGCACAATTCATGCATGAGTGGATATGCTCATACAGTGCCTTAGTGTAAGATTCAGCAGTCAAACTTTCAGTTCCTGTCTGCATGGGTGTCATGAAGTTTGTCACTTCTGACTTGAGCTTGAAGTTGGCTTTGGAGAAGTTTTTTATGGAGGTTTCCTTACTTGGGGGGGGGGGTGTGGCTGTTAAGAGTGATTAGCTTAAGATCAGACCTGACCAACGAGGGGGTGACCATAGGTGTGGAGAATCGATTTCCCATGTTGGTAATGGCCAGGTCTAGGATATTGGAGCCCCTGGTGGGACTATGGATTAGTTGATCCAGGGCATTGGAATTTATGAATTCCAAGAACCGCTGGGCAAAGGTGTTGGTACACGAGTAGTTTACCCAGTTAATGGCAGGGTAGTTGAAATCACCCAGTATTAGGGTGTTTGGTGGTATCTTAATATTTTCCAGTATAGGTTCATAGGTAGGTACTAGGCTATCTGCCTGAAGACATTTATAAGCCTAGCCAGAATGTGTTGGCTTTTGCCACCCCCTTAGATTCGTTCCTTGTGCCTCTGTCCAGCAGAGCCACTGAAGTGATCCCCGGGGTAAACTTTCTGTTTCCCATCCACTCATCAAGGTTTCTCTTGAAGAGTGTTAGCAAGGAGCTCTGCCTAATGTAGACTGGAATCTTGTTCCAAAGTATGGGAAGTCTCTAGGACAGGAATCTATCCCTCCAGCACATCCTATTTATTGCTGTGGTGAGGTTTAGATCCCTAGAGCGTGTGGCTTGATGGGATAAGTTTTTCTTTAGATGGAGCATGTCCATCAGTTCTGGGTTGGACATGGCCTTGTATGTCAGGCAGAGATCACCTCTGAGTAGGCGGTATGCAACCAAGTACAGCTGGAGTTTCTTCAGTCGAGCTGCATAGGGCATCTGTTTGAGGCCAGTGATCCTCTTGGTGAGGTAGTTTTGTGGTCTTTCCAGCTGTTGCAGGTGTCTTGTAAGATATATCCCAAATGGGCATTGTACTCTATGAAGGGTCTGATGACCGATGAGTAGAGGGGCACAATGACCTCTTTTTATCTGGATGTGAACCCTTTTGTGATAAGGTGGGCCACATAGAAGGATTTTCTAACCACTTTGGCAATGTGATTATCAAAGGAGAGATTACTATCTACTTGGGTCCACAAATCCCTTATTACGTCTTCTGTATTTAGGGGACTGCCACCTATGTGGTAGTTTGTGGGTACTTTGTTTTTTCCAAAGGGGATGACAATGCACTTTTTGGCATTTAGCTTGAGGCCATGATTTTGACACCAGGTATCCGTCTCAGTGAGACCCTTTTGGAGGATGTCTGTGTCAGCCGGAGAGTCAATTATAGCCCTTAGTTTGCAGTTGTCTGTGAACTTGGTCAGCCATAGTCCTCCTTTGCTTGTCTGTACCTCTGAGAAGTATATGCTGAACAGGAGGGGTCCTACGACTGAGCCCTGGGGAATGCCACTTGTAACCGGTTTAGAGTCAGACCTAGCTCCCGCAACTCTTACCATGTGGGTTCTGTCCATGAGCCAGGTGGCAACCCATCTTGTGATGTAGGGGTTTATGTTCAGGCTGGTGAGCTTGTCTATAATACCAGAATGGGGAATGGTGTTGAAGGCCTTTGCGAGGTCTAGGTAGGCTGTGTGTACCACCTTTCCCTCGTCTATAGCCTAGGTAACTGTCTCAAAAAAGTCCACCAGGTTTAGGAGGCATAATCTGCCCTTAACAAAGCTGAACTGGGTAGGGTCCAGTGTTTGGAGGTTCCCAGTGTCTCTGTTAATGAGTTCCATGGCTCCATAGCCTTGCAGACCAAGCTAGTCAGGCTTATAGGGAGATAGTTCCTGGGGTCTGTTGTGGCTCCACCTTTGTGGAGCAGAATAAACATTGCTATGCACCACTCTATGGGTACATAACCTGTGGAGAGGCTAAGTTTGAATAGTGTGTTTAGGTGAGGGGTTAGTTCATCTTTGAGCTTTTGTAGGATGCAGCCTGGGACACCGTCCAGTCCCATTGATGCTGTGTTTTTGGCTTTGGAGAGGGCTGTTTTAACCTGAGTATCTGTGATTTCAGGGGCTCTACATTCTTCTGGTATGGTTATGGGCCCTTTTGGGGGTGAGAGGGGGGTGAAGTTTGCACTGAACCTGTCTGCCAGGATGTTGGCAATATCGGTCAGTTCAGTGTATTTTGTACCATTCTGCACTAACTCCGAGCAGATCTGAGCATTACCACTTAGATTCTTGACATAGCTAAAAAATGCTTTGTGGTTATCTTTGGAGTCCTTGGCAATTTTTCTTTCGAAACTCACCTTGGATGATTTTATGAGGGATTGTAGTTTCTTGCTGATACTGATCAGGGATGTCTTCCCTTTTTTGGATTTTACTCTTTTCTGTACTAGTTTCCTCCTTCTATTGTATAGCTTGTTTATGGCAGGAGTCCACCAAACTGGTTTCCTTTTCTTGGAGATGTGAGTCTTGGTTTTGCTTGGGACAGCATGATCCATGCATTCTTGTAGGTGCCCGTAGAATGCATTAGTAAGGATTTTGCAGCTTGGACAATGTTATCCTTTAGTATGGGGTTTTGAAACTATATCCAAAGTGATTTGTTTATGGTCAGATCTAACCAGCAAGGGGTTGACTTCCGGTGTGGAGCACTAGTCGCCCATGTTGGTGATGACCAGGTCCAATATGTTGTCCCCTCTGGTGGGAGTATTAACCAGGTGAACCAGGGAGTTTGAGTTTATAAATTCTAGGAAATGTTGGGTAAGGGCGTTAGTACTTGAGTAGTTCTTCCAATTAATGTTTGGGTAATTGAAATCACCCAATATTAGGGTGTTTGGTAGGAACTTTATATCTCCCAGTGTTTTCAGAAATGTGGAATGGGGGTCTTGGGACATGGTGGGTGATCTGTAGCAAGCTACAATTTGAATTGCACGTGGATGATCTCTGAAGCATCATGCTGTGCCACTAACCTGAAGGTGCGTGTATCCTTGATGAATATGGATATGCCACCGCCTTTTGTATTTTGGTCCGGGTTCTGTGGCTGAAATGTATGGTATGAGTTGCAGCTTGGTAGTGCTGGGGTGCTCTCTGGAGCCTTAAACCAGGTTTCTGTTACTGCATATATACTGATTTTCTCCATACTGAAGAGTGCCTCGACTGCATGCATTTTGAGGTTTAGACTTCTGGCATTGAGTAGCATTACCCTCAGTTTTTTGTTACTTGTGCTATTTATCATGGTGGGTTTGTCTTTTGAGCCTTGCCTAAAAAAGGCACTATGGGGTTGGCAAGAGCCTTGGCCAGTATTCAAAAGCCTAAGGATGACAGGTGCAAGCCATCTCTAGTGAAGCAGAGTGGCTTGTCGAGCATGTCATCCCAGGTGGACAGACACTGGATCCCCTTTGAATGACACCAGAAACGTAGCTGATTTTTGAAATTGATAATTTTTTCTTTATACCGTGGTATCATTCTTGGTGAGGGCAGGATGCTACTCAGGGTCAGGGTCATACCGGCCTGGGCTACAAGATCAGAGAGCTCTTTCATGTCTCTTTTCATGTAGTCCAGGGAGGTACGGCTCAGGTCATTCACACCAACATGGACAATGACAGAGTCATATTTGTACTTGTTCTGGAGTGACCTGAGTGCTTGTGTTATGTGGCGGATCCTGGCACCCGACAGGCAGTATGTTTAGAAAGGTGTAGTGAGAATCTTGGGGCATGGTGGAGGATCTGTAGCAAGCTACAATTTGAATTGCAGTCTTACCTAGTGTTAGTTGTACTTGGAGAATTTCAGATGCATTGTGTTGGGCAACTAGCCCAATATGTTGTGTTATTGACCACCACTACAGAGCAGATTTGTGTGTTGCCTCACGAATTGCAGACACGTGTGGAAGGCCTAGTGATTGGCCTTAGTGGATGTGTCCAATTTGCACTCAAAGACACCCTTAGGATAAATCACCTGTGACCTCATTTGCTTGTGCAGACCAAGGTGACATTGCTTCCAATGAGGTGCCTGTTCCCCCTTGGCCCACCCAGCAATTATTTCCACCTATAGTGGTATTTGTGTATTGCTGCCATCCACCACAGGCATTTACCCTACCTTGAGGGAGATGATATTGTCCTGTCAAGTATTGCTGAGTCCATACAGCTATGTAGGTGCCCATATAGTATTGTGGTGTAGGCCTGGACACTGCTGCTAGTTCCAACACATGGGACATTGGCTGTACAGCTACTTCTATCTGCTCTGAGGGGAGTTATTGTCATTTGTGTATAGCTAATTCTGTTTGACAGTGTAAAGGTGGGGCAGGGGAGATGGTGACCTGCAGTGGCTACACATGTTGATTAGGACCAGGTACAGGATATTTCCACCTGTCGTAGGAGTGTTGACCGGCTGATCCACTGCATTGCCATTGACAAAGCCAAGGAATCTATGTGCATACATGTTCAGGTGGCATAGGTCATGCACACTATGGTTGGGTATTTGAAGTCACCCAGGAGCAGGGTAGACAATTGAATCCTGACAGATTCCAGCAAGTCTCAATAGGTGTGGTGGGTGTCCATAGTCATGGTGGGAGGCCTGTAGCTAGCTATGATTTTAGTAGGTTTTTTTCTCAGCTGTTAACTACACTTGGGATGTCTCCCATGCGTCATACTGTTTGGCCAGCCTGAAGGTATGTATGTGTATGCTAATGTGCAACACTCTACCACCTGTGGCTTTGCAGGCCTCCATTTGGGGTCTAAACATATGATGGGATGAGTGACCTGGCAAGGTTGGTGTGCTCTCCAGAGCTACAAAGCAGGTATCAGTGACTGCACAAATGTCGGAATCCTACAGGACAAGGTATGCTTGCATTTACATGGGTTTCATAGTAAGACACCTAGCTCCTGTTAGAACAATGACATCTGCACAAAGGCACACAGCAGTGGTGGGCAAAGGCCAGTGCATAATTTTATTTATTTTATTTATTTGTATTTTACATTTGTTAACCGGGCTAGTCCAACTGGATATATTTCCATTTTCAGCAGAGGCCCGGGGAGAAAAGCTCCAACAGTAACATACAAAAAGATAACATGCACAAATATAAAAGAAAATTATGTTAAAGATAATCAGAGAGCATCCACTAAGTAAGAAAAGAATTTATACTATTTGTGCAACACAACATAAAAAGATTTTAATAAATAAATATAAATTAAATTATGTTAAAATAATCAGAGAGCATTAGATAAAGAGATAATACTATTTATGAACTACAATTCCTAAAAGGATAAGACACACTTAGATAAAGATATGTGAGGTAGTTTACAATACATACAGAATTTCATTCATCTTATCTCCTAGTTATAACAATAATTTAAGACAGTTATTACTTCCCAAGGGGTAAGCAGTATTAATTGGTGAAGGGAGGCGGTAAAGGGATAAGGCAATAGATAAAGCAGAAGATTAGTCAGGGTAACAGCAAGGACATAACCATAATGTCACTTTATGAATCTAGCGGAAACACACTTAGTTGCCAGCAAAGACAGTGTTGCATTCACAGGTCTCCTCTGCCGGATATGGCATCTGACAATCAAATGTATGCTAATATGTTATGACTTCAGTCTTTAATGGGTTGCCAGTGATGTGCCAGACAATACACAACTGTATGAGGCACTGACTACAAATATGAGGTAGACATGTGGTCAGTCTGCAAAACTGTGGACTGTTGTCAGTTATGGGCTCAGTATATCACATACAGTTTAAAACACACATCAGCACTTGTTGTGTACTATGTACATACCCTATACAAGTCTCTTACATTTGTAAGACAAGCATATGCATCAGAATAACATTCATAAGTGACATATGAATAATTACAACATCCTGGCCTAGCATTGACACACTCAGTAATGGACAACAGACACTCCAGTGGTAGTTGTACATGAGCTGACCTTTTCTGGGGTAACTCAGGAGCCAGAGATGTGCTCCATGTCAATGCAGACAGGGTGAGTGGGAATGGCCATAGATGCCAGACAGCAGCATGTGACTCCAGCAGGTCTTGTTGTGGCCTAGTGTTTAATGTCCCATTTGACATTATTGCATCCCCCCTTCTGCATTCCATTACAAGCTTACATGATTGACATGCCTGTTATAGTGCTGAAGTGTTTCCTCACAACAATGCAAATGGTTGGGTATGTGTAGTCGCAGTCTGTCTTTGTGTGGATGGGTTGAGACCTGTGTTGCATAGGCAGCAGCTTGCCTTTTGTAGGTACTGCTCGTGAGCAGGTGATGGCCTGTGCACCAATCAGTGTCTTACACTTGCTACTTGCATCCAGAGCAGCTGTGTTGTCTTTCTATTAGCCAATGCCATAGCAACACAGTGCTATAATTGCATCCTTCATGTGGGCCTTGCCCCTTTTCCTTGCCTGTGTGGAGGATATTATGGAGGTGTGGGGGCTACAGCTTCACAGACAGTAAGTGAGAATACCTCTCAGGACAGTTTGTAACACCAATATGTGAAATATGTCTGTCTTTCCATCCCCCTGTCCCCCTAATATGTCATGCTTTGTCCAGATGTCATGCAGTAAGAGGTTCAGAGGTATGGTATTTCATTATTTAGTGACTGCACTCCAGATATCATCCCAGTAACTTAGCAGACTCCTGGAAGTATTATGCAGCAGTGGCCATGAATATGGTCCCATACCCTGGAGATTCTGTGGAAATCTGTACAGTTGAGAGTTATGTATGTCTGGCCATTGTTAACAGACTGCCAAGAATGTGCAGCAGTGTTGTGTGTAAATGTTTGCTGAGCTGAGTAGGGAGAGTAGCGGATGTGAGTGTCATAGATCCTTTTTCTATCTGACTGCGCATGCTGCTATGGTTGCTCATGGTCTATCAGGTGTATATGTTTGTAGGGGCAGACTGGGAAATGTTCTGTAACACATCATGATTCCCAGTAGACTGTGAGTTGGGCCAGTATATGTCGGTGTAGTGTGTGACTGGCAATCAGGATATGTTTGTTCAAACAGTCATTCTACTCTGGGGTTCATTTGGTGTACTGGTATGTTGATGTGACTGTGGTTTACATGGTTTTGGGTGGACATTTTTGCACCAATATCTACTATTCCCTACAGTTCCATCCCTGTAGTGCATGATATATTTGGATATATATGGGTAATTCCCCAGAGCTGATTTGGGGTAGTGTCATGCTGGTCTTACTGTGGTTCAGAAGGTGCTGGGTGACATGGTTGGCAGCTGTCACGGGTTTTTCTATTCTGTTACATGACTGTGGTCATACCTCTCCACTGTCCAGATGTCTAGACACTGTCCAGATGCGTGGCTCATATGTTTGATCTGTTGCCCATAACAGTTGTGGGTTTCTGACAAACCACTGGGTTGATGTGAGCATTGATATCAGTAAATAATGACATTCATTTGTGTTTCAGACCTGGAATCTATCTGGAATTATATGTTAAAGCAAATCATGCCATTCTAGCAGACTTCTATGCATATGACAGCCATATTTCAAAGATGTCACTATTGTTTGCCCTTTATCCTCCCACTTTGTTGGGCTTTTTGCAGATGTCTTGCAGTAAGACGTTGGTCATCTCTCTCTCTCTCTCTCTCTCTCTATATATATATATATATATATATATATAGCTATGTATGAATATATATGCACACACATATATATATATATATATATATATATATATATATATGAATATATATATATATATATATATATATATATATATATATATATATATTGGTATGTACATATACATATATATGGATATAAGAGTACTACAGATATATATTTTTCCTTATGTTAAATTACTGTTGTGCATGATATGTTTGTTAAAACATTGTAAATTCCTACAGCTTAGATGGTGTAGAGGTATGTTGCTGTGACTGTACTGCACAGGGTCCTGGGTTCCAGACTTGGAAATGCTGACTTTTTTCATTAATGTTAAATGACTAGACTGCATGATATGTTTGTAAAAGCATTACAAATTCCCACAGCCTAGATGGTATAGTGGTACATTTTTGGGATTATACTGCACAGCATCCCAGCTTCGAGATTTAGCAGGGCTGATTATTTTGTTGCTGGGCAGAACAAGGGCTGATGCAGACAGAGGGATTAAGGCACTTTTAAGCAGTTGTAAGCGGGTTTGTGCGGTTTTGCATGGAGCTAAGGATTGCCAACAGTAGGTTAAGTCCTCTTAGCTTCACTTAGCACTGCTTACTCCCACTTACACCCACGCTAATTTTAATTAAAGAAAAAAAAGGGTGATAGGAAAATGGTGAAATGGGGGCAAACAGGAGGTAAAACATTAGGAAAACCAGCTAGGGATGTGCAAGACGGGTGTAGGACAGAACCATAGGTGTACATTTCTTCTGCTGCAACAGCTGTAAATTTATAGAATTTTGAATTTACAGCCTTACACCCCACAAGGAGAGGTGTTGGCAACAGACATTTGCAGAATAATCTGTGGGTAGATTGATTAGATTCACTGGACATGGGGGAGAAATGTAGAGCTATGTATGAGGCAATGTTTTTTTTTCGCAGGACAGATGCCCTTTTTCTTTTTTTATGGTGAGAGTGGGATGTTGGGGAAGGGCAGTAAGACAGCAGACAGAAGCAGTATATGACACATGAGGGGGTAAACACCTTTGACAGGGAGGGTGGTTAAGAATCTGAAGCCCATGAGTCCCCAAATGGATACAGTGGGACTGAGGTCCCCACCCATGGGCAGTCACCCAATCCACCTTCATGGCCCCGAAGGTGGTTGTGCTGGGGGCTGGATAGGAGGGGCAGCCTGCCCCTTGTGGTGCACCAGGTAGCTGCCATCTGGTGCAGCCAATCATCCAACTCTGTTTGGATGATGCTGTGTACCATACCCAAGAACTGCATGCAGGTGACAGGCTCCTGTCCACACCTGCTCCCGGGGGAGGATGGGCCCCATTCCCTGAGGTTGTTCCACCCAAAGGTGGTGCAGGACCAACGGATAAGGAAGTTATGGGTTGGGTCCCAGACATGCTGAGGCCCCGTGCCATGGCCAGATGAGGCAGGACAGGCAGATCTGCTGAGATTTGCCTTCCCAAATGTGTTGAGGTTTTACAAAATATGTTGGTTAGTTATGAACAACACATTTCAAGATTAGTTATAACACCATGCGTGGATGTTCCAGTTAACCCCATAAAACAGATTTGAAATGGTTGCATAGCAAACAGAACACATGCATAAATGGAACAACAGTATGCATTGTAACAGCACGCCAATAACATTGACGGCAACAGGCCACCAACAATGGTATTTGAACAAGGTATGTTAACATGCAACCAATCAAATATATGAACGATAGTACATAAGTTCCAACATTAGGTTTGGAGAACAACATACCCATAGCATATGAATTATACTTTTGATCTAGATAAGGAGTGGGGGGGGGGAGACAAAAGGTTTATGCTTCTATTTTCCACAACAGTACTGCTCAATACTCTATGAGTCTGCCCTCACTTTACATCTACCTATGGCCCATAACTTCTGTAGCACTAACATACACATTAAACTGTCAGCCTGGAATGGTGTGGAGCAAACTGTAACAACTATGGGCACATGACTAGAGGGGATTCATACATGTCAGGGTTACTTATCTGGCACAGAAGGGGTACCCTGAACTGCTATGTGAGTGTGCTACTGGCATACTTCAACTGGTTTCCCATCTGTGTCCAGGGTTATTGGTAACAGTGACCACTAGCCATGACAGCGTGACACTTGAGAGACATGTATCAGAAAGAGTGCATGTTGTATGTACCTATCCTGCTATCATTTGCAGCCATGTGGTGCGACAGTTGAACAGTTGTACACAGTTTATTAGTATACCCTTCATACAACTACTACCAACATTTCCTTACCTGTAACACCTGTGGGGAAAATATCTGTTAACACTACCTGATTGTTTTTACATTTATTCCTGATTACTTGTGTGTAGATATGCACACATCTTAATACCACTCCCTGGACTGGAACCGTGTCTGGGTGTGCAAAATTAAGAACTAAGCTATTTTTCATCACACTGAGCTACTGGGGATCAGCTCTTTCTTGTTTCACTGGTTTCTGCCTAATAGTCTCTTGGTTAGACAGTCTAAACTTGTAATCCTGTGATGCATGCATGACAGATAGTTAGTGTTGTTGTTGTGTCTTTCAGCTTTTCCCGGTTAAGAGTCACCACAGCGTAACTCCGGTCCACTAATGATTGGCAGTAGATTTTTACATGCCGAGTTACCAGCTCTGACGCACAAACTTCAATGAAGGTACGCCCATTCACGCATGTCTCCACACAGAAGACACTTTAGCTGAGAATCGAACAGGACAACGTCTTACTGTGAGGCGACAATGCTACTGCAGCACCACCACCGCAGTTCCATGACAGACAGATAGTTAGTGTACTGTACATTAATCCTTTGGATTACTGCAGTCTGGAAAGCAGAGGTTAACACAAGGCAATGCTGCATGGAACACACTTTGATACATTGCACATTACTATTTTGGGTTCAGAGCTTAGTGCAGTATATATTTCACATTTCATTTATATCTTGTTTTATAGCTCCATTCTACATCTAGAACAACATACTAGAGTAAACACAACAGTTTCTGTTATAGATGTTTATTACAGATCAATATTCGTCAGACAAGCTTTATTTATTCAGTTAACACAGTAACAGTATACCTTCTAGCAGTAAACATTATACTCCTTCTTAGTTATTTGCACAATATACTGCAAAATAGATTTTTACTCACCAGCCTGTTAGCACAGCCTCAGCAGTCTGTTGGCATGGCCTTCAATGTTACTAGCTCTCTCTGCAGTAGCTGTGGGGGAGAAAAACGAACATTATGCATACCTATCACATCTTCAGGCTACAATTTGGTACACCATTATCTGTGATAATTACAAACTGCTGGAGCACTGTTGTCCCTAGCATCTTGGGTCCACTGGTCCATGAGCACCCCCTTCCTCCACTTTAGGTTGGAATAGTGGTGCCAAACCTGCTTACCAGTTTGGGGGATGCCAGTAGCACTTGAGAGATCATGGGTGAGATGGTCACAGGCCTCCACTTTATATTGTGAGCTCTGGTACTGTCCCTGCAGCAGTCTCTCATCATGGTTACTTACGAGGAGTCCAGCCATGACCTTGGACTCTAAGATGCCCAAGCACTGCACCCTAAAGTGCAAACTCTCACCTACGCCATACATGGCTCCTGCACAGGTTGGCCTATAACAGGTACTGGTTTGTGTTCCTGCCCGTGTGGTTTAAATAAGGCCATATTCCCACCCTTTGCTGTCATTGGTAGATTTTGAAAATGTTGAGCACAACTTAGCAGTGCGCAAACACGGTAAGCTGATTTTAGCAATGCTTAAAGGGGAAATTGTTGAGCACTGCTTAACAGTGCACAAATCTGCTTACCTAAGCTAACTAGTGCTTAGCATGTACATTTTAGCAATCAAGACTGTTGATTAATTCATCATTACTGACATATTACTCATTGTATATGTTTACTTTCCATGACATCCACATATGTGCTTTCATTACATTACATTGCTGTGTGACTATAATGTATGGGACACTTGTGCTTACATGAGGGGGTTCACATTTCTTATGCACTCACACTTCACTTTTAGACCTGCTACACTCTCCTGGTTGACAGATATTATTTACTACCTCATTTAATAAAAAAAATAATGATATTAATACTGCTTTCCCATGTAAAAGTGAAGAGACTGCATTGGGGCTCAAACCATGAATGGCTGTATGCAAAGCAAGAGCTCTAACCACTGCACTATCTCACAGTGAGAATTTCAGCTGTATATTTCTATTTAGCTCTTTAGGAATGTTTCAGCTATGCTGAGCACAGCAGCACAACACACAAACCCACTGAGCTATGCTTACACTTTACCTGGAATGGAAAAAAAATGCATTTTATTTTTAATTTTAATTTAGGGGTATGGACATACCTCTCGGCCTCTTACGGCAGGACACCTACATCATACATGGGGGAAATCTGGCCACTACTAGGGACACTTTTTAAATATTGCTCTTACATGCATAGAACTTGTGGTATGTCAGCTTGTGCACTAGCATACCTATCTGGACATTCTGGGATAGTCTGTACAGTTCAGAGATGTGCCTGCTTGTTACTTTTACTTTTCAGTGTATGCGGACACTGTACTTGTTTTCAAAGTGCTGTACGGCACTTTCTGAGTGCAGGGAGCATGTTTGATGTCTGTGCACTACTTAAACACACCCCCTGCACTTGTTCACTGTTCGTGTCCATTTAGCCTTAACAGTAGTGCGCCTTCACAAATATGCAAAGCACGCTGCTGTTAAAACTAAGGCTAAATGGACACAAACCACTCTATGCAGGAATAGCACTATTCCTGCATGGAGTTTATTGAATCCTGGGGTAAAATTTGAAAGAAAAATACTCTGAAATAAAATACAGCGAGTATATTTATAAATTAAAGAAAAATAGAACTGTATGAGCAGATATATTACTCAGTGTGTTCCAAGGTTGTGAAATGAACTTCATTGTGGGTAGAAAATCTATGTTTTTGGCTAAATTTAAGAAGCATATTGATGATTATATTGGAGAGAATAAATATAACATAAAAGAGACTGTTATATTAAAGGACTGAAGGAACCATTAGTGACTTGGTAATAACTATATAACTATATAAATCCACCTAAACACCTCAACAGTACTTACAAAATCTCACTTGGAATTGCTACTGTAACTATTATCCAAGTAATTAGTAGTTTTACACCCTACTGGAAACAAATATCCCCCTCTTTGAACTCTGATGATGTTTGGGTGGAGGCCTGTGATGGGTGGAGTTGACTGGGTCAGTGAGTCTTCTACCCACTAGAAGAGCATTTCTATTGGTAGAAGATGCCTGTCCACACTGCCAGCTCAATGTTTGCCTCTACTAGGTCCCAAAGATTATGATGTTGGTATCTTTCCATGCTGCCATGCACTGGGGGGTCCATAGGACCATCAGATTGAGGGGTAAGCATTACCTGACCTGAGATGCATATGACTAGGCTGTCCCTGGGAACTTTGGACCTATTGAAAAATGAAAGTAAAAGAAAGAGAGAGAAAGAGAAAACTATATTGAGACAAGAAAAACTCATAAGTTGTCCAGATTTCCCATTTATTGACATAAATAAATAACCATTTACTTATTAACTTTGCAGACTGCTACAACATGTTTACATGGAAATGCCAACAATTACTTAAAATAGTAGTCGGTGTTTAGTGCAGGGGAATGTAAGATTAGTCCAAAGCAAATGCTATTACAGTATTGGTTAATCTTGCCAGTAAAACTAGTACTTTACTACTGACTGTTCTGGTGCAGAAAGTCCTTATGGTAAAAATCATACCTCTTGAATTACTACTATACTCCTTTATTGATATTACTTGCAACTTATATATATATATATATATATATATATATATATATATATATATATTTATTTATTTTACATTTGTTGACCGGGCTAGTCTAACTGGATATATGTCCATTTTCAGTAGAGGCCCGAGGAGAAAAGCTCTGAGACAATAACAAGGTCAGAAAAAAGAAACATTTATACAAATAATCCACAAGAAATAGCAATTACAAAAAAATAATTGTATAGTCCCCAAGGAAAAAAGTTAAATACAAGAATAATTACATGAGTAAACAATTAAATGCCAGTAAAATAATTTTTTTTTTTTTTTGACAGCCAAAAAAGAAAAAAAATAGTTCTAGTTCAGTTTCAGTAAGCATAAAAATACAAAATAAAAATAAAAATGTATATAAGAATAAGCAAAAGGATATTTAATATCCATAGAACTTCATATAGCATATTGGAGAGATACAAAAAAGAGAGCAAGAAGTTTAAACATGCCATATATGGAAGGTAGAGGAGTTTCAGCACAAAGAAATCCAGGTTGAGAGTTAGAGTAGAACGAGGAGAATAAGTATCAGTCAGGCTGAGAGCAGGGGCAAAGCCATTTGGTTTTAATGAAGTTTTTCAACTGATTCTTGAAAAGGTTGGTGGAAGTAAGAGATGTGATCTCAGTTGGAAGTCTGTTCCAGGAATTGCCAACTGCATTTCAGAATAGGCAGTCTCCAGCTTTGTTAAAGGATTTGGTAGTGCCGACTTGTAGTTTTTTAGCTGATCTTAGGGTAGGAAGGTTTTTATAAGAATTTACTAGGTTACATAGTATGGGAGTGTTTGAAGGATGATGTAGAATCTTATGAATAAAAATGAGTTGCTGGTAAACTAATTGGTTTTGTACTTCCAGCCATCCGTGATGTCTAAGGTTAAGGCAGTGGTGAGTACGGAAGGGGGCACCGGTGGCAAATTTAGCTATGTTGTTGCAGGTGGTTGCTAGTTTATTTAGATTAGTTTTGGATAGGTTGGTATATATAGGTGAGGCATAGAGTAGGGTGGAAATAAGGTGGGTTTGGGCAATAGAGATTTTTGCTGACTCTGTAAGAAATGGTCTGATTCTGTAGAGGAATCCAAGTTTTCTATTTACTGATTTAATACTAGCGTTAATGTGTGAGTCAAAGGTGAGATGGTTATCTATTAATACACCGAGGAGTTTGGTGGTGGTTTCAGGGGCTATTAATGTGCCATTGTTTGATTTTACTGTGAAATTGATAGAGGGGGATTTCTGTGTGGGAGTAAATAGCAGTAATTTAGTTTTTTTAGGGTTCAGGAGGAGACAATGTTGATGGAACCAGTTTTCCACTAAAGTAAAGACAGTTTGTGTGTTAGCCTGTAATTCAGGAGGGGTGGATGCGGCACATACCAGAGTTGAATCGTCAGCATATTGTATGCATGTAGTTTGTGGAAGGGAAGTTTTTAGATCATTAATGAAAATTGTGAAAAGGACTGGTCCAGGAATGGATCCTTAAGGGACTCCAAGGGTGACAGGAAGCTGAGAAGATAGATTGTTTTCCCACAAGACTGCTTGTTTCCTGTTTTCAAGGTAGGATTGGAACCATTTTACTAGTTGATGATCAAGGGAAAGTGATTCAAGTATACTTAATAGTATTTGAATGAGTATATATATATATATATATATATATATATATATATATATATATATATATATATTACTGCTTTAATGCTGTTAATAGAATATCTCACTCAGTTAAATATATATACATGTATATATTTATTTGACACTACTTCGAATGAATGAAATCCCACTTACCCGACTTTCTAAACACCGAGACAACTTAGCCAAAACTGCATTTGAATAACCTCTTGGAACACCGACTGAAAACTCCAGGTAAGTAACCATTTGTCCGCACCACAAAATAAATTAAAACTGAAACAAATTAAACCCACCCATGTGGGAGGTCTTCACTCCCCACACTCCCCCTAACTAAATATACCAACTCCGAGATCACACTACTGTGGGGAAAGGGGCAAAGTTCAACATGGGCCAAGTGGTTAAATACCTGGAGTTTTCAGTCGTGTTCTGAAAGGTCATTCAAATGCGTTGTCGGTGACGTCGTCTTGGTGTTTAGAAAGTCGGGTATGTGGGATTTCATTCATTCAAAGTTGACCCATTTTTATATATATATATATATATATATATATATATATATGGATTCGTATCACTTCACTGAAAGACCATTTCACTGACAGCCATTTTACGGAGACTAAATCACCAAAATTTCATTTCACCAAAAGTTCATTTCACCTAAAACTCATTTCACTGATAAGAAGTACTCTAAGGCAAGTCAAAGGTATATGACCTTTCCCCCACTGTAGTGTGATCCTGGTGTTAATATATATAGCTGAGGGGGTGATTTTCTGTTGTCTGGTTTTGTTTCACATTATTTGGTAAAACACAACTAGGTGTGGGGCTATGCCCCCGACACCCCCAATGTGGGGGGCTGTGCCCCCCACACCCCCCTAACTATATATACTAACACCAGGATCACACTACAGTGGGGAAAAGGACATATACCTTTGACTTACCTTAGAGTACTACTTGTCAGTGAAATGAGTAAATGAACTTTAGGTGATTTGGTCTCAGTGAAATGGGTGTCAGTGAAATGGTCTTTCAGTGAAGTGATACAAATCTATATATATATATATATATATATATATATATATATATATATATATATATATGGATCACCTACTATACACAGAACATTCAATACACAGACAAGCAGGAATACACGACCGGTACACCGACAGTGCATTAAGTCGACACCACACATTACCGACAGCTGATTGGCCGACAATAACAAGAGCCAACTTTAAAAGTGTAGCTGTAGCTGTATCTCTCCCACATCCAAACATATCGCTTAATAATGGCAGAATCAGCACTAGAAGGACTAGGAGAAGTCGGGAATTGTTACCCTGTTGTGAACTCGCAAAGAGGGAAGGAAATGTTACAAATTGAAGGGTACCTATACCATCTAGAGCATACAAGAAGGAACAGGCATTATTGGGGATGTAAGGAAAAGCCAAGTACACATTGCAGGGGTAGAGCAGTAACCTTGAAGAGCACAGATGGGGAAGAATTACTGAAAACAGTTCCACATGACTACAGTGCTGATCCGAGTGAGACTGAACGATATGCACTCAAAAATGAGATAAAGGTACGTGCCCAATACAGCAGAGATATGCCGTGCTCTATTGTGGAAGATGCATTAGCATCCACATCCATATCTGCCATGCATAATATACCAAAAAGGAAGGCCCTTTTACAGAGTATAGGTAGGGTTCACAGAAAATGTACTTTAACACTAGGTAGACGTGAAATCACATTAATGAACGTTGATAGTAATATGTACAATCTGAAAGAAGGGTGCTTCATTAGTAAGTGCATGGCTGATAACACAACTGACTCTATAGTGTTTGCATTTAGCACTGTTATTAACCTGTATGATCTCAGCTGAGCCACCATTTGGATGATGGATGGCACTTTCTTTCAAAAAGGTGTGACATGCAGGCAGCTTTATAACATACATGGTCTTTTAAAGACTGGATGTTATAGTAAAGTTGTACCCCTATTCTATGCTCTCATGAGCAAGAAATCATTAAAATGTTATAATTACCTTTGGCACGCTCTGTTTGGACTATTGTCGGAAAATAGCTTTGAATGTCAAGTTAAATAGATTCTGTGTGATTTTGAGATAGCAGCCTTAAGGAGCGTGAGCTTAAATTTCTCTGATGTGCAGTCCAAAGGGTGTTTATTTCACTTTGGACAGAATATTTGGAGAAAAGTACAAGCTTTGGACCTTGCCTCTACATATAATAGTAATATGACATTTCAAGTGTCATTTAAATCACTAGTTGCGCTAGCGTTTCTACAACAGGAGGAAGTGATTGGCAAATTTGAATTAGTGAAAACTACTATCCCTAATGAAGGACATGAGCTTGTGAAATATTTCTCTGAGTCCTATGTGTATGGGAAACTGAGGAAATTTCATACTAGAAATAACACATCTATGAGATTTCCTCCACTTTTTCCTGTAAAGTTTTGGAACATAGCTGAACTAAATGATTTGTTTTTGCCACGAACACAAAACTCGGTGGAAGCGTGGCACCGCAGATTAAAGTGTTTGCTAGGTAGTAGAGCTACGGACCTGGATGTCATAATGCATGCTTTGACTAGGGAACAGGATCGTATCGATGAATTAAGGGTGAGAATGTCAACTGGTGTTCCTCTGTCTCCTAAAAAGCAGAGGGTTGTACAGAGGCATAATCAGTTTCAGCAAGTAATTAACAATAGAGCTGAGTACTCTCCACTAGAGTTTGTGCAGAGTATAGCTCGTTTATTAAAGATGTAGGATGAAAAGTTGGCTGTTGATCTTTTTGTTTGGACTATGCGTTATATTGATCATGTAGGATGGAAAGCTGGCTGTTTTTGTTTGGACTATATTTCATATTTTGTTTAATGTTGAAAAGGGACTTGAAAATGCACATATTATGCATCTGTTGACATATTTGTCAGGGAATGTCGGTAAATTGTGGTTCGGTGTTTTGCACTGTCGGTGATTAGGAATGTCGGTGGAGTGGGCGTGGGTTCTGTTTTGTTGGTGTATTGAACGCTCGGTGTATAGTAGGTGATATATATATATATATATATATATATATATATATATATATATAGAACAGATATTGCAGGAATTAATCTATTATATCTGTACTAATAATAGTTATTGTTTTTGCTCAGAAGCACCTTCTGGTAGACACTTTAACTTCTGCTGTGCCTGGCTGGCATTATATTCCCATGCCTTATCAGCTGTGGACCTATACAAATAAAGAAATCAAAGTTATTTACCTATGTCATATCTTTGTGTATTGTTGATGATTACCTTTTTTATATTTTTATTTTCTGACTTTTACTGGAAATCACTAACAAACAGTTGCTATTTAGAAATTAGTTGATTTCTGACTTTGATTAAATAATAAAAAAAATAATTCAGCCTTTCATTAAATAAACATGCTATTAGTTTGTTAGTATAAATGCCTCTCATCAGTGTTTGAATTTGTATTCTGCATTTGCAATGAGTTTAATGCATATGCACATATCATTCAAAAGAATGTACACATATGTATATATGCAGACATAGATATTTTGATATACATCTAAGAATGTATGTATGTATGGATGCGTGTATGTGTATATATACACACACACACATATATATATATATATATATATATATATATATATATATATATATATATATATATATATATATATATATATATATATATATATATATATATACACACACACACACACACACACACACACACACACACACACACACACACACACACAAACACACACACACACACACACACACACACACACACATACACACACGGTGCTTTCTGGCCTTAAACTATATTGGTAATGATTGCAGAGTAATAGGGTAGTAGCATAGAATGATTATGTAGCACATAACAATACCATAACCACACCATAACATACAGTACTCACTCACATAGCACTTCTTGGTTACGTACAGGTTGGAATGATTTACAGAGGAATGGCTCTGCTGGACAGAGGCACAGGGAACTAATCTAAGGGGGCGGCGAAAGCCAACACATTCCGGCCAGGCTTATAAATGCCTTCGGGCAGATAGCCTAGTACCTACCTATGAACCTATGAACCTATGAATACCTTAGTCGATACACTTAAGTAATTTATATTAGCAAACTATTACTGGGAGGCTGGTTTAATTGTTGGACTAATATCTGCTTTCAGGTTACAAGAAGCTGCAGCAGCAGGGATCAAGACACCAGAGACACAACTTTCGCCAAGAGCAAAATCTCATCCTCATGGATCCTCTCAGGAAATATCTGTTTGAGAAACAGGGGCCAAAGCAGGCAGAGAGCGTTAAAGCATGGAATCAAATAGTGGCTGATAATAATGCTATAGGGAGAAGGAACCCTGCATTGCCACAGTATAAGCAAAGAACAAATGACCTAGTGGAACATGTCAGGCAGAATGCAATTGTCTGTAACTAATGGGGGCCCTTCTAAACTTCTAAACTCAAACACCTGATGATGAGTACATTCTCTCCATAAGGGGTGATGCCTTTTATGCAGATGAGGATGCCACAGGAATCATTAGAGGTAATGTGGACACTAGTAATTTCAGACCGCTGCAGCAGCCACAGTCAAGCTGTGTGGAAGATTAGTGCATAGCTGATGGCAGATCTTTATGCTAACATTTACTGATCTGGATACTTGTACATATAATCTATAACAGCGACCATCAACAGGTGTCCCACCTACATCAGTCATACAAGAAAGTGGCCATTGTCTGTATGGCAAATGTGGCCATCATCTGTTTATAGATAAATCATTTTTATTGTTAAAGGTATTAGTAACCATGTTATCATTATTCCTTCACAGGGTCAGCACCAGAACCAAACACTTCCAGTGTGCCAGCAAAGTAGAATGTTGTTGACAGGAGAATGGCTGTTGACGATGATGTCATAACTCTCATATTCATAAGACAGCCTGCAGACAGTGGCACACAGCTGCAAAGCTTACTGGCAGGACCCCCAGCCACATAGCAGGTGGATAACACTGTAGGCAATGACATGGACACACACACTCAGCAGAATGAGGACATAACATTACAATTATGGAAGGGGGGACACCATGTAGCTCAACACCAGTGTCTTGTGTACAACCAAAACACATTGAGAAAGATGCCACCATTCCAGAGTTGGCAGTGTCCATTGTCATGCTTCTGCAAATGTGAAGACATATTCATTGTTACCTCCTGAGACATGCAGGATACTGGCTGCCCAACAGCAGATGTGCTGTGACATAGTTCAGGAAGAGGCCACTGGCACAGATAGGTAGAGATGGCTAGAACATTGCAGGATATATCTGAGGAATTTCATTGGTACATGGGAATAGTGGAGGCAAAAGATAATGTTGTGATGATTCTCACATGCAATATGATGGCAAAAGCAGTATTCATATCCCTCTCCATGTGCATACCAAGAAAGACTTACCAGACTCACATTGAAAACACAGCTGGATGTTGACAAAGGACTGTGTACACATCTGGAGGGTGAGTAGATCGCACCCCGAGTGATTCTCAAGAAAGTGCTACAAGGAATAGGAGTGAAGCAACCCAAATGAAGGCAGGCCCGCCTCATCAGCCTTCCACAGAAGATGGTGGGACATCTTACTCGAGGTCTTGGTCCCAAAGCACTATCAGATCAGTGTCTAGAGGCTCCCCTGCATCCAGTAGATCACATGATCCCAGCATCTCAGCATCAAGCTCACATATCAGCACTTGCTCAGGATCATTGGGACCATCACCTACACTATCCTTTGGGGATGCTGTCTGCGACAGCCTAGGTCTATAACTGACATTACAGACTACAATGAATGAAAGTCGGGAGTCATAAAGCCTACAATTTTTAGGCACAGCTATCAGTGTATAACTGTTCACAACATCTGGAAAGAACTGATGATGCTGTACAAAAGAAATTAATCAAATTAAGAAAAAATTGAGATGTGTAAGTGGACATGCAAGCAATTATTTAAAATGCTAGTTTGTGCTTAGTGCAGGCGAATGTAGGATTAGTCCAATACAAATTTTATTACAATCTTGGTCAATCCTGCTAGTAAAACTAGCACTGTTGCCACTTGGACCCAAGCACTACACAAATAATAACTATTATGACTTATAATGACATAAAAGGGTTTTGTCAGCAAATTAAGTAATTAATCTGATGTGCAGTCTCACATGACCGTGCTCCTCACATCATAGCCTACAGTACATATACAGGATGTGTTATCTAAGAGGTTTGGTTCAGTGTGTTCAGTAAGACAAACTACAAGTAGTCACCCAATAGTGACGTTTCAGATGAATTAATTTGTTTGTTGTTACATCTGAAAAACAGTTAAGAACAGACTTCTCATCTGTCCCTATTTGGAGGAATGTCAGTTTTCAGGCTTGATTTATCCCTGCCATAATGCACCTATTTTTGGAGGTATGTCCCTATTTTCAGGCTTTTTAGACTTTCATCAGATTTTCTGATTCCCCCTCATCACATGTGATTTTTGAAGCTGTCTAGTACATAGAAAACCACACTTTCTGACCAACATACTAGTAACTTAAGGAAAGAGGACATACATCTTAGAAACTCCATTTTCCAGAAGTAAACATAAATGACCTTATGTGGTAGAATTTTGCAATATAGTTCATTCAAGTCTGCAGATTTTACACTATCTCTCTGATAATGTGCTTACATTTGCCATCATTTTTGTCAGTCTCTGTTTTTTTTTAAAGTTCTTCTGAGCAGTTTCCCACATTCCTGCTGAAATGGGAAAAGTTGAGTGCTATTTAGTATTCAGATTTTATTCTACTTAGATGTCCAGATTTGTGGCTGGATGAACCTGTTTTTCAAGGCCTTTGTACCTCTTTTCAATGTCTGCAGATTGAGAGGTTTGGTAAAGAGACAGCACAAAACATAAGAACATATAACTTTCCTTTCAGGTAACTACTTGCGATCGATCCTGCCTGAACAACTGTCAGATAATGAATTGTCTTGCCCCTCCACACTACACATTCACATAAATTCATATGAGCAGCTTATTTTTATTGATTGAGTGATTGATTCATTGATTTCACCTTTGTTGACTGGGTTAGTCCCACTAGGCTAGAAGCCTCTTTTCAGGGGAGACCTGAGGTGGTATTTATACCACAAGGGACAATTTGGCCAAGGCACTGGGGAACTTCCCTTTCTGTTTGCAGATAGATGGTGCTGGAGGGCTCCTGCAACAGCAAGGAAAAGGCTCAAGGGAAGCAGAAGCCGCATGGAGGAGGAGAGAAAAGATATGGAGAGTTTGCAGGTGGAAAGTGAGAACTTCGAGAAAAAATTATTTAATATGGAGCTTCAGAACATAAACATAGATGTCTGTGTGGTGGATGTTACAAATAAGCAGCGTTCAGCTGTCTCCATGGAGAAGGAAGTAAGAGAGTATGTTGAATAGGTGCAGATAACAGAACTGGCATCAGGAGGGCTTCATATGATGTTCTGTTAAAAATAATCAAGATGGTCCAGGGGAGAGTTCTGCTGCTTCACGGGGTGAGATGGCAAATAATGTTTTCAGAAGTGCTGAGGATGGTACGGTGGAAAATGAACCAGGTGATGTGGCAGCAGAGCATGCATCAATTAAAATGTGTAGAGCAGTGACAGAAAGAAAAAGAGGAAAGCAGCAACAAATCGAGTAGATGTCTGGTTTTGTGGCAGCAGACAATGCGGTAACTAAAATATATGCAGCAGTGACAACAAGCAAAAAAGGAGAGCGGCAACAAACTGTACGTAAAATTGTTTTTAAAAAGAAAAGAACAGCAACTGTGAGAACGAGAACAAAAAATGCCTCTGCAATAGACAAATACTATGCCTGGGAAAATTTGGTAACTGTTCGGGTTTTAAAGCTCAAGAAATTTGTTCTTTTATACATATTATGAAAGAAAGTTTTTGTGACTTAACATTTGAAACCATTGAACTGATGAATTTCTGAAACCGTGTAATAAAATGAAGGATATTTATCTGTGGAACAATTGTTTGTTTTATAATAGTAACATAAATGTTAAATAAAATGTTACTTTCCAGTTTAGAATCGATGAACTGGAAAAAGAAGATGTTAATATATGTGAAACTGTTGATAATATTGTGAAAGTCAGAGATGGGAGAAACATACAGAATGAAGGCTGGAGGCTGGAAGTTGTATTGGATTGTGAAAAAAAATGTGGCTGGTCATAGAGGGACATTAAGATATGCTGGTCAACCTAAATCATGTTTGCAGATAATGAAAAAGAAGAGGAAAGAGAAAAAAATATACATGAGGAAGGACAAGAGGCTTGGGGAAAAGGTTAACTATGTGAAGAAGAAACTGAAGAAAAAATACAGAGTGGAAAAATGAGGAAAGAGAGTGCATGCAGGAAGAGAGGTCAAAAGAAGGGACTGATACTAATATTTTTCGAAGTTCTAGCCAATGAAAATTTTGATTCTGAAGATCAAGGATTATTTGTACATAAACTAAGGAAAGAAATATTCATTTGGGAAATGTGTAAAAATAAGAACATGAAAACTTAAAAATATTTCCACTAAACTTAAAAAGAAGGAAAAGCAACAATTTTAGAGTACTTTCAGTAAACGTGAACAGTATTATTAACACAATGAGAAGGATAGGGATACTAGAATGGTGTGCTAAATGTGATGTGAATGTTATTCTGTTAGAGGATGTGAGATTCCTGACAAGTAAAGAAAGACTGCAAACAGAAAAAATTGTGATGATGTAATATAATTAAGCAATAACCCATGGCTGGATGTGGGTAATGCTGGATTTACCCATGGTTGGTGAGTTTCGGTCACGAACAGCTACTGTGTTCTGTAAAAAAACTGTGAAAATACTAGATATAACATTGGTAAGGATGGAAAGGTTAACTATTGTGGATGTGAGGTTTAGAGAACATGTTCATAGAATTATAGCAGTATACAGATATATAACTAGCAAGGGAAGAGAGAATCTGTTTCATCAAATATTTGACTATGTAGTGGATAACATGACAATTATAATTGTAGAGGTCTTTAATTGTGATTTAAGGGAAAATGTAAAAAGGAAAGAAAAGCTGTAAAAACACAGGAAGTTATAAAATGTGGTATGTTAACTGTGTGGAAATAAAGGCAATGGACTTACAGAAGAGAAACTTATAAAAGACCCATCACACTAAATAACACAAATAATAACATTTTATGAAAATAATACAGAAGAGAATGGAAGGAAGGATGAGAGATATTATAGAAGAAAGTACATGTGGCATAAAAGGGAAAGGATATCAAGAATTGTTACTGTGAGAGAAATTGTGGATGATGTAAATAAAAGGGAGGATGTAAAACTTATGATAGCTAACATCAGCAAGTCATTTGATATAGTAGGACATGATGCTTTGTGTGATGTTACTGTGACTTATGAAAGAGGCAACAGAATTAGGAGAGTGTGTATGTCAGCATATGAAAATAACAGAATGAGAGTGTTAATAAATGGGTGGCTGAGTAAGGAAATATGTATGAAGCATGGTATCAGACAAGAATGTTCCATGAGCAGAATGTTGTTTGCACTGGTAACAAATTCAATAGTGCGTGAAGTGCTTTATAAAATGAAAGATGCTAAATATGAGATGCAAAAGGAGGTGTTGATTATATTACTTTTGACATACGCAGATGATATAGTTGTAGTTGCTAAGAATAAAATATGGATGAGGGAAGTGTTAGTTTGTCTGAATGAATGTTTAAAGGAAATATGAATGACCTATGATACAGATAAAACCATTGGCATGGGTGATGTGGTATTTTTCAATGAATGAAGTGTCTTTGCTAGGGATAACATTTGGAAAAAAGGATGTAGTTATGGTGCAATGAGAGGGATTGATAAAATAGATATATGTCTTCTGATGAGGACATATAGATCACCATTTAGGAATTTTTTTTTCTGGTGAATTCTGCATTAATGGGAAAAATAACATATATGTCAAATGTTTATATGATCCCAGAAAAATGTGAAAAGGAACTTGTGCAATTGTTTTCTTTCATACGGGGTTCAAGATTAGACCCAATGAAAAGAGGTGTGTTGTATACGACTGATGATGAAGGTGATTGGGGTTAGTAAATCCAGTTGTTTATTCTGCTTCTTTAAACTTGCAAAGGGTATTAAAGTGGGTAAAGAAAAAGAATGAGAAATTAATAGTGAGAATGTTTATATTAAGTACAAAAAGTTCCGGGAGGTAATGAGAATAAAAAAGAGAGGATATACGTAAATGAAGAAATTAAAATTATTAAGAAAAATACTAACATGGAAAATGAAAATTGATGATACAGCAAAAGATAAAATGGTTTGGTATAATAATATGATGAAACAATATTATTATGTAAATTCATGGGAAAATGTACCAAATCTATGAGAAGACAATGACTGAAGTCATTAAAATTAGGAAAAAGTGCTTTACCAAGATAGTAGAGTGTCATGATTTCCTATGGAGACTGGTAATAAATAAGTTACCAGTAAAGGGGAATATGCCATATAAAAAGTTGAATGAGTATGTTTATGTTGTGAGGGGTAGAGACAACAGAGCATTTTTTTAAATGTAAAAAAGTGGTCAAACTCTGGAAAACGTGTGAAGAAAAATTTTTTGAGAATGTTAATGACATAACCAATACAGGTATGAATATGATTAAGTATGGATATTATAAGAACAAGAAGAAAGAATGTGTGAGAAGTGCAGATAAGAATTATTTTTGTAATGCGTGTTATTTGGAATAAAAGACTGAATGAAATTTTTTTCAATGGGAAATGGATTTTGGAAGATATATTGCAAAAAATTAGATTGTGGTTGTAGAAGAAGGAGTTGGGCCAATTATGGAAGAATAACAATGAGGATGTTATAAGAAAAATGATAAATAGTAAAAAAGTAGAAATGTGTACATATGTGCCTATAAATATGTGAATAATGTTTTTTTTATGTTGTGTTAAATAAAGGACATCTATTCTTTTTGTGAGGTGCTCAGGGATCTTTTACATTTGCTTGAACTACCACCAACCCAGGTAGATGAGACCTCTGTTTAACAGGATGCCCAATCTTACTGTGCAATATTAATGTTAATATTAATACATATGGTAGTTTGAGCAAGGCTATTAGGAGTGGCCCACACAGTGTCACCAAATAAATATGCAAGTACTCTCAAAACTTAAATATCTCTACACAGATCAGCCACAATGAAAGGTTTAAATATGTTTAATAATAAACAATAAAAGAACAAGAAAATATTCAGTATATATTCACAGTGACACCAGACTTCAAAACCACAGGAAATATTTAAAACAACATTACAGGACAGTCTCAGATAAATACAAAATATATCTAAACTAAGCTTCACTATATTCCTGACTGTATCTAAGAGAGTTACTATACCCTAGAAATTTATTTCATTAGACCAAGGCAGGTGTGAGGTGAATGGTTATTTTCAGGTCCAAGACAGAATGTGCTGTCTCTCTAAGAAACTTCTCAAATTAATATCTCAAATATTACTGCTGGGATAACTTGCAGATTTACATAATTTTGTCATCTGACTCTATCCCAGTTAAAACCCCCACTGCTGGAAGCTTGCAGCATTTAGCATCTACCTGTAAAAATATAAAGACCACAGATCTTTGGCATATAATGGAAGTCATAAAACAATTACATACCTTCATGCTTTTAAAACTAGTAATTAGTTCACTCTAAAGACAATACAGAAAGCTTCTCAGCACAGACCCTGTATCTAGCTGCCTTGAAAACTGAAAGATACCATCTTTTACTGTGTAGCCATAAAGTAATTTAATTTCAGCTATTTTTGTGAAGTTAACCTCCTGTATTCTAGTTTCCACTACTAAAATATATACATTTAAACAGTTACAATACTGTACGTATATTTCTGTTCTTTTCCAGTAGGGCACATTATGGTTACATTTTAAGCACAAGCACAAGCACTTTATAAAATACCTTTTTAACACACGTATGTACAAACCAGCTTGATAAACACATGACATGCAATTCTAATACAGTTGGAACATAAGCATCTTATATAGATTACGATAATATTCATAAATGACATATAATTATTTACAAAATTCCAGATAGCTGTGCTGGCAGTATACCCCTTTGTCACAGACTCCCCCAGACTCATTCAGTCTACAAAAATGGGCTTTCAACAGGACAAACCTTGATCAATGACAATCTGTGTCTGGGACATTGTGGTGTTATAGCACTCCTCAGTGGCCCTCTTAGGGTTATGGAGTAGGTGTCATTAGTAAAATTTCAAGTGGGAAGCCTGCATCACCTGGAAAAAGAAAAAAAAGGGGGGGACATAACAAAAGAAGGGGGTTTAGTACTTAACAATACATTTTCCAAAGTATACCTATAGACACTACTATGACTAGAAAATGTGCAGTTAGCAACAATGTGGCCATAAAGTAGCCTACCTTGCAGGAAGAGGTGGTAGAGTGAGCTTATGTGCCAGATATGACAATCATTGGCACTACCAGGATACTGGGGGCAAGATGTTGATGATGCAACTCATGCTTCACACATTACCTGGCAGTTGATGGAATGATAAGCCTTCCTGTTCTAGTACTATCCCCCACTGTGGTCTAAAAGGGACCCTAATGGCAACATGGGTGCAGTCTGTCACACCAACTATCTCATGTTATATAAGGCACACATAGTTTGGGCTCTGTCCTGAGACAATACATGCAGACAAATATATTGAGCCATACATGCTAAGAGCACGTTGAGCAACTGCTGAAGTATCCTCGAGACAAAATCCTGAGAAATACCCAACATGTCCCCAGTTTGTCTCTGTAAGTTCCCTGTGGCAATTTCATAATGGCTATACATACCATAGTGTCCACTGGTGTAGAAAGACCATGTATCACCACTATCCTCATCTGTGGGCCATATAAACTCACTAAATCCTCTACTATATCAATGTCCACTCTAAATCCATCAAGGATTTATTAGTCAATAAATTTAAAATGAGCTGGTCTTTGTCTGCATTTGCTCCTGCAGTTCTGGCATGGCTAAAACAAGCAGTTAATAGAATGAAATAGCAAACCTAACAGATACAGAAATATCTTCACTGATTTGCAAAGTAGATAGAAAGGCAGTTCTTCACCTTTTATAAAGCATATTCATATAGTGCTGAATTGCATAAAACAGCGACTACGTATTGCAAACAGGTGGGAAAAAGTATGTGCTGACAGGCCTCACTATATATATCCTAGCTGGCAGAGCCTGTCATGATGTGCATTAGAGAACTCCAGTAGGATCTCAAGGCAAACTGTTAATTTATTCAGCTCTGTTAGTATAAGACCACATAGCAGAACGTTCCGCAAATTTACTCAGCCATGTTAGTACTAGACCACGTAGCAGAATGCTACACAAATTTACTCAGCCCTGTTAGTACTAGGTGTGTACTAGTTACATAGCAGAATGTACCACAATGCTTTTCTGAATATTCATGAATCATGAGTAATAAAGCAGAAAAGAACACTGTCAAACACAAATTACAATTAAAGTATGGGTACAAATACCATAAATAACTACAAATACATATTACAACATAACAATGTTTAAGGCAGTAGAAAAGATATTCAGAGATCTTCAGCAGTTTCATAATGCCAGCTTTTCAGCAAATGCCAGGAATTTATTATATCCTGCAGTATAGCTGATATTGTAATGAAGTGCATGGAGTGCCATGATTATGCTCTGAAACCAGTAAAAAGACAGGCTTGTTAAGCACCTTTCTGCTGTCAAACAGATACCCATCAACACAAGTCTCTTGCTTAACACTGCTCAGTGGCCCCAGCAGCAGAGTGTTGGGTAGACATTAAACCAATTTTTAAAGTCCAAATGAAGTGTTTTTCAGCTTCCCAAAACTCTTCTTCTGTAGCTGGTCTTTGCATGGCAGTGGTTGTGGTGTTATATTTTTCTAAGCTATAAAACATTTACCATCACTGCACTTTCTTTTTTCTAAATTTTATGGAAGAGGGTAACGCTCCATGCACTACAAATAGTTATGATCAGGTCTTTCTGATTATAACCCAGGAAGTATTCAAAGTGAATTTCATGACATGGAACACATAACATGCTGGCTATTATTGTAGATATGATCATAATCCTCTGTGTGATGTATGCCACATGTGTCATTAATTGTATCTTACTGAGTTGTTCCTTATAGATTTAATATATGGAAATTCAAAATCCACCATAGTTTGTTGTACAGAATAGGCCAATTTGCTTTCCATTTCAGACATACCACAGAAAACAAAACCAAATGTTTTGTAGTGCAAAATATTTTAGTAATTTGTTTTTGATAAGTGATTGTATAGTTAACTTTATTTTTTTCTAGACTATTCTTCTGCTGTTTTATTTGCTCCTTCCTGTATTTGCTTGCTAAACAATTAACACAGTCCATTATTTGTACAAATTATATATTGCAACAGCTGTGTAACTTGCTGCTGTTGCTGATATTAAAATCTTAGCCTTCTTTTCATATAAGCCAATCATCGGGTATAGCTAATGTTGATCCTTTTCACAAATTAACTGAACCCCTATGATGTTGTAGTCTCCCTTTCAAATACTGATTGTGAAATTCATTGAAAGAGTACAATCCTGCTATCTCTGCATTAAAATAATGCTATGCTTGGACTAGTACAGAGAAAGTTTCCCCACTGTGAAACTATTGGGGGTTATTGATTCTGAGTGACTAGTTTATAGTCTGTCATCTCATTCATTGTTGTGGTTTTTGTGATTCTCTCACAGTACCACTGAAGGACAAGAGTTGTACTATGGTAATGCTGATGATTTTTCTAGGTGGCTCACATTACCATCATCATTATTATTATTGTCAGTGTGTACATTGTTTAACCAAGTAAATCCACTGGACATAACTATCCCTTTCCAGGGGTCACCCAGTAGCACTGTCTGGTCAAGTGACTTGCTCAGAGTCACACAGCAGGCAAAAGAAGGTGGAAGGAAGGAATCAAACCATGTACTCTTGACTGGAGGAAGCAACTCAAATCTTAATCCTCTGTGCTAACTGCCAGACTTTCTCAGGACAGACGTGCTTTCCCCTAAAGCACTGTAGGGGCACTCAATCTTTTATGCAATGACCACTTGTTGGTGACATTAGCAGTAGAACACAATACTGACATTCTGCATGATATGGTAATGCCAATTTTCTGGGTATTAGATATTGAGCCATCTGAAATGCCACAAGTATTCACAAGTGACATTCTGCAGTATTCCACACAGTGTCTGTTAGTGAGATGCTCAGAACTAACATTGCAATATATTCTGTGCCTCTTAGTGTTACCACTTTCCTTGGGAAACTCATTCCTGAATACAATCAGTCTGCTTTTGTTTTCGCCTGCCTTTGGCAGCTTTCTGTTCCCTAAGCAACAGAATCTTAATGACTTAAAAGAATAGGTTGTCCTTGGCATTATATGTGCTTCTCCTACAATGACACGTCAACTATTAATGTAAAAGTTCTCGAGCTAAACAAGAAAAACAAGAATGACATCATCTCAGTGCTTTACAATATTCGCCAACAGCCATAAGCATTACATCGCTGGACATGTGGGGGCAGAAGAGCAGGCGTGGCAAAGCACAGAAAGGGTGGTGGAAAATTTGTCTTCTTGCAGAGCCAGCAAGATAATTTGGCATACTAGCTATAACAAAACCATTTGGAAATAAAACCTTCCCAATGTTTTTTTTTAACTCAAAAATAAAGTCACAAAAACTGTATGTTGCAATTTTCAAACCAAAATTAGTCTGCAAAACAAA